>NW_017277221.1:64507-109972 GCF_001594065.2 Cyphomyrmex costatus | reverse complement strand
CCTCCCCCCGCCCCGGACACCCTCGTCCCGGATCTTCTCCCCCTTTTGATTTAAACGATGTATCTTCTAGTTATTAAGGTATCCAAGCTAAGTCTGAGGCGTATCGAGGATCGAACATTTCTCTCGACTCGAGATAAATTGTATAATGTTATATCAGCGCGTGCTTAAAAAGGAAGTTTTAATCGAGCGCGAACAAAAAAGAATAGAGCGTGTCTCGACGGTAGCATAAAAATACGACAAGAGAGTCGAAGATTTGAACGTTGGCTTTTTTTGATTGTTATTAGATTATCGGATAAATGTCTACTTATTTATAGGCATTTTTACTTTGAGAATCCCATAATCTTATCGATACAATTGGTGCCGCTGTGATAATTGTTCTCTCGGCTGTAAATTAGCGCGATGTATAAGCGTGCGAAATCGATGTATCATAATAATAGAACCGTCGAATGCCAAATAATCGTTCGAGGATTGCTTTTATGGCCAATATGTAATACGAAAGCAATCGTGACGATTAGCGTCCGAGGGAGTCACAAAATTTCAGACAATACGGTCGCACGAATAATTACGACGCATTGCTAAATCAAAATTACAAGTATTTAATATTAATGATAAGAGGACGGAGGGATTGATCGAGACGAGATCTTGGGAGAGATCTCGATCCAACCGATGCGCCTCGTTCCAGCCCACCCACCCTATCTAGACGTAAAACACTTTCCCGTAAGCTTGAAAAGGAAAACCGTACGTAAAGTAACATGACCATGTACACAATCCCTTCGCAGGACACACACACACACACACACACATTATACACACACACATTCACAAGCGCGAACACGCGGGTTTACACACGCATATACGTTCGTAACGAAGTATACAGTCTTAGTGCAGCGTTTCATATAGTTAGATAGAGGCGGCGAGAGAATATTTTTTATATTCTACATGGATTTTACAGTTATATATTATCGTTTCGTACCGCGGGAGGGAGAAATTTAAGGCGCGTTTAACGCGGCATATAGATATGCATATATACTATATATACGAAGCAACCACAAACACACACAGACACACATAACACACACGATCTCTAAAATACGTGTCGCCATTTATTGTTTAGATCGCGATTGTATATCGTTTTTATCGATCATTCTTACCGCGGTAGGCGCTGTCGTTTATATATCGTGTATTATACATACACGTGTGTACATATAACGGACGTATACACACCGCGAAATACATCCATACGTATATCCGACATGTTTAGGCATATACATGTCATTCGTGATCTCGTCGACGATTATATTATCTCATCGCTCAACGACTCTGTGCGACAGGTTTATCTAAGGACGCCTCGAAAGGTCGGTCGATCAAATCTAGTATCGACAGCAAGATGCAAATGCGTGTGGCATGTCACCGTGTGTGCATCCTTTGCACTTTCTCCTTCCGCGGCCCGAAAACTTTTCCTCACTCCCGTTCCGTGAAAGACAGTGGCACGCCGGAGGAGACACGGCCAAGGATCGATCGCGAGACATCGCAGGGCATTCCGACACGCCTATACGTACACACACACACACACACACACACACACACATACACGACATATACAAAATGCACACGTACGAGACAGCTAAAACAACGTATTTGCAAATTAATGTACTGATCGTTTTTCGATGGAACGAGGTAGTCGCGAGCAGAGATCGAAACTGGCGTTATTTCGACGAATGTAGCCATTTGTCTATGTTATAGATACGAAAAAGTACGTACGCAAATCGCGTTCCATGTACTATTGTAACAGTTGCAGTTTTTATCGTGTCTATTGCATAAGAATTTTAAACGTGATGTATACAAGAAATTATTCGCCGGTATTCGATCGCTGATCGATCGAGGAACAGGAAAAGAAGGTACACACGTATAAAACACGCGTACATGCGCCGGGCGAGAGCAATTTCGGAACCGAGTTGACGTACACAAACGTAATATGATGTAATTAGGATATATCGTTTTTAAAGTGTATAATTTAGTAGTGTTATATATATTTTCGTTACGACTTTGTTTGAACGTTTGACATGGGGCGAGGATTCATCTCGTCGATCGCATCGTCGACGACGATTTTAAAGCAACGGCGGATTTCAAGCTCCAGTAGAGGCTTGAATTTATTAAGAGCCTCTGCCTAAATAACTCTTTCGGAATCACAGATATATATATATATATATGATCAAAATTTCGTGATATCTTTACGTGATATTACGTTACTGAAATGTAATATCTGGAGTGCTTTATCGGGCTATAAACCGATAGTTTAATTCGTTTATCGTTGAATCCGCCATATTGTAGCAAAAGTCTTTTCTTGGTAAGAGATTTATGTGCGAATCGATGATGTTAATTCGCGACGATGAATCGACGCCGGATAAAGAAAACGGTGCGCATTTCGTGCGACAAGATGCGATTGTAGAAGGACGTTCGCGGGGAGAATTAGGCGAGTAATAATTGACGAGGCATGACGAAGTGGAAATTCATCGACGGTCGTCTGCTACTAATTGGATGGCGATCAATTTTGGAGAAGCGAGCCAATCTGGCACCGCGTAATAAACCAATTGAAGACCAAGGATTATTGATACTATTAATTGTTAATGCCCAAGTCAGGATATCCGATTTAATCGGGAGGCATTGTTATCGGTTTCCGAAGAAAGAATACAAAAAAGAAACGATTTCTATTAATACGCGAATTAAACAGCAATTTCACGCGTGATATGGAAATCTATGAAATATATCTATGAAATATGATTATCTCCCGCCTGTAGTCATCGTGATTGATATTATTAACTCGACGCCGATCCTCGAGCCTTTTAAACGCGCATGGAAATCGAACACCGCGTTTTCCAATACGGCTATGGGCAAAAAAAAAAAAGATTATCCTGAAATCCGGGTTTCAGCTATCGGAAGCTGGAGTCCACGCAGTCTCAATCTCCATATTATTATCGGAGAATATTAAAATGCTATCGAAGATACATTCCGACCGATTATTACCAAAAGCGCGAATTTTAATTAAATTCTTTTTTAATAACTAAATACACTCGGCATGGAAAAAAAGGAAAAATACAACGTTTCTTCTAATCGTGTAAAACGTGTACGAGTTTAACTTTTAAGGCGAAAATGTCACGTATTAGCGATAATTTTCCACTTCGTTGCGAATGTTGCATCGGATAGTTTTTGCTGACAAAGCCTCTTACACTGACGAAGATTTGGTGTGAAAGGAGCAAAAAAGAAAAAAGAAAATCCATGATAATATGCGAAAAATTATGATAGAACAAATTTTATGTATGCCTTTCGAGCGTCTTTTCTACGGCAAACATGACGTGTGAAATGTATGAAATGCATTTGCGAGAAGAGTTTTGGATAGCGACGTGAGAATGAGAGCGAAAGAGAGAAGAAAGTGAGAAAGCGGATGAAAGAGAGCGCGCGGA
Source organism: Cyphomyrmex costatus (assembly GCF_001594065.2). NCBI lineage: Eukaryota > Metazoa > Arthropoda > Insecta > Hymenoptera > Formicidae > Cyphomyrmex > Cyphomyrmex costatus. The sequence continues at coordinate 106,511 of NW_017277221.1, read as the reverse complement.
AAGCGAGAGCGAGATCGATAAAAAAAAAAAAAAAGAAATCAAAGGGCATTTTGTTGTGCGATTTGTGAATGAATGCGAGAGTGACGAAACGATCGCGATGCGTACGTGCGTTCGTAGTTTTCGAACATGTGATACGTCAGCCGGCAAGCTCGATTTCCGGTCATCGACGAGGGGGAGGAATTCGGCCGTCTTCCGGCCGGCAAATCAAAAGAAGAAGAAACGCGAAGTCGGAAGTGAAGCCGGAGGTCGACGCTGGCTGGGTGGCGCACCTTTTGAAGGTTCTTTGAGGTAGGAACGCTCTTTTGTTGACGGTTGATTGTTGTCAAAATGGTTGTGAGGTATATTACTATTTGAAGTGTGTTAACGATACGAAAAGACGAGCCGAACGGGAGACGCGGCACGATATATTGATGAACTTGGGGGATTTTTATGTACGAGACCGGTAGTCTCTCTCAGGAAAGATTTCTTATCCTTCGACAAAATGGGATTGAAATCCTACGATCGAGAGAGACACGCGGAAATCTCTCCTGTGTTCGAAGTCCCTTCGCGCCGCTTCGCTCGCGAAAGCTCAGTATGGGGAGACGAGGCGGAAAACGTGCGCTCATTCGCGATCTCGGGATCCCGCCGAGGGGCGAAATTAGTGGTAAATGCGAGCGTGTGCGCGACGCCGCGATGTAAATTTGCTTTGACGTTGTTGATCGTTGCGTGTGTGAGTTCGTTACTAGTCCGTGGACGGTGCGATTGCTTTATAATTCCGCAACTGTAATTGATACGGCTGCGATCGAAAACCGGCTCGAGTCGATTTTTTATTTCGACCAAAATGTTGAATTCTCACATCTTTTTGGGAGAGAAAGAAGTCATTGGTCTTTCGATGAAACGCAAATTAGACACAAAAATAATCGCTCGTATTTTCTTAGAAAGCTTTAATTGAAGATTATCCATTTTTTTTTTATTCAACTTCTTTTAAATTAAGGCGACTTTTAATTAATAGCATCAAATGCTGCATTATGGCAAGAATCATGATTTGTATTTTTATTTCAATAATAATATCTATAAATCGCACAGACAGAATTTAATATTTTATTAAAATGTATGTATATTGCAACATTTGTGTTACTATTATTGCTTTTTTATATGTAGAAAAAAATTATTTGGTAAATTATATAATTATAAGAGGAAAAATTGAGATTGCGAAAGGAGATAAGACAGGTAATCGAAGAGTGCGACGGAGGCCCATGGAAAAAAATGTGTTTTCGCGCAGCGCGCGATTTCTTGTAAATTGTTATTGTTAATTATTGTCATTTATTACGTGATTAAGACGAATTAGAACGCCAAAGGAGGCCCGAGCGCCTGAATTTAGTGAATTATTCTGCGAGCGCACGTTTTCCTCGCGTAAAGACGAACGCGACGTACACAGTTTCGTCTCCGAAAAAGAAGCGTACAACTGGCATTAAATTATACGCGGAGTCTGGTCCTGAGTACGTGGCGCCGACGACGAGGAATCAATGGCGAAGAGCCGCGGCGCATCGCCCCGCGTTTCCTCGGAGACCGTTCCGTGGGAACGCAGAGGCGTCCCCGTTGTCGGTTCGACCAGGCTCGGCGGAAGAAATATGAGACTGATATAAAGCAGTATTCGTGCGAGAAATTGCAAATTGCGAGAAATTGCGCGGCATAGCCTTAATAAGAAAGATTAATTAGGTTTATTCGGCGAGACCGGTGGTGTTAGTCCCGCAAAAAAAATTATATTCAATTGGCTGTATAAGTGAAAAAGGGAAGTAAGTAGGGAAAAGTAAAAAAAAAAAAAAGGAAATACCTCTCGTCGAGAGTCGACACGTTGGAAAAGATCGAGATGTGGACGTTGTCTGCCCTCGCACGGCGATGTATCTAGTGAGAGTATAATGTTATTAGGTAAACTTAAGCGTACTTTAAAAGCGAAGTGCGGAAGGAGAGTGGAACGCAATGCCAGTTGTAAAGTGGGATGAGTCGGGAAGGGGCAAGGGGGTGTATTAACGCGAGTGTTCCGACAACGCGAGACTTGTCCCCACAGTGATAACAAAAGGGATATATACTCGCGAAAGGGAAGAAAAAAAGACACGGGAAAAACGGCACCGAGATCGCGGGTGGGAGGGTGGAAAAGCGAAACGTTAACAGGCACGAGGGAAACAAGAGGATATGTATACATATAATCGTGATATATATGTATATACATATATAAATATTATATATATATATGCTATATACATATTATAAATGTGTGTGTGTATATATATTTTATTAAACAGCGTGAACGCGTATTTAACATTCGGTACGAAAATTTTCGTTCTTTTATTTTTTTCCCCTCCCCTTTTACGTTGTTCTGTTTTTTTATTTTTATTTTGTCATTCTTCGCGGTACCGTTTTTCGGGGGACGTTTCCTGTCAACGCGTTCCGCGCGAGATATATGATTCGAGTGTACACACTCGCACACGCAAATGCTGTTCATGTGTATACGCGATAGACTATTTCGGACTACGGATGCGGGGGACAAAAAAGGGAAATAGAGAAAACGACAGCTTTACCGATAGCGGGACAGTAGTTATTTGCAACACGTGCACACACACGTATAAACACACACGCATACACATGTAAAGCGATCCAAGCGATAAACACAAAAAAAAAAAATTGTATGAATATAACGTTTGCAGTTAGGTGGGACCAAAAACGACTTTATATCTCTATGTGCATATCCAAGCAACGTGTAATTTAATTAATGAATTAATTAATTATCCATTATTAATGACTAGGTAAAGTAAAAGATCCATTGATAGCAATCGAGAATGATGACGAATGATTAACGAGTAATTAGTCTATTAAGTTTGTTTATTGATACATTATTCTATGATATAATAATAATTATTATTATGATTATTATTATTAACTTTATTGCCTTTATTATTATTTTATTATTACATTGATTAAAATGACGATGATAATATTATTTAAACAATGTTTTAAGGCGATTATCTAGATATCGAGTAGAGAACAGTACGTATCTATAATTATTAATTATTTTTAATTATTATTATATTCTTATTATTATTATTATATTATTATGAGACATTTTGTTGTATTATTTTCAATAAAATCGATTGAAAAATATTCAGTTTACCAATTGGTTAATTCTCGCTTCTCCGCGTGTATCGTGCAACTGTGTGCGTGTTCTCAATTTCTTTCTTTTTAATAATGCATTTACGTTTAAATACGATACTAAAGTAATTTGTGTGTAAGCAAGATAACGAAAGAAATTGAAACATCTCATTGTTCGTACACGGGGTAGCGCGCCTTATCCCAAAGTCCGTTGCGATCTCAAAAGAGCATTGTTTGCGATCGCGAGAGTTTTCTAAAATTAGTAGAGGCTACTAAATGCATTAAAAACACTGTTAAATTTTTTTATTTTTGACTACACTTAGATCTCTTTTTATAATCAAGATATTTTCTCTAAAAGTTATATACATATATAATGTAAAGGATTGAGAAAATATATTTGAGATGTTCGTAATAGAAGTAACAGAAGAAATAAGGATTCGTCTGATGTAACTGTAAGATACAAATTGTACATTTTTATTAAGAACACTATTTTTTACGTAAAACACAATGATCAAGATTCTTTTCAATGTTTTCGATATCCGTGTGTGTGTGTGTCCGTTCTTGAAAAAATATTGTATTTATTTGTCAAAATAACTTGCAATATTCTACAAGGAATGGAATTCCAGGAGATCTCTAATTCTCTTAGGAAACTTGACGCACAGTGAACGATGTCATGATATTTGCGATCGTAACTGCCATCATTCAAGTACTTTCTTTTTCTTATTCTCATTTCAATTCAGCATTAATTAATTCCATTAACCGCGTCTGTATACGATTATCTCTCCGCTAACCCTCCGACCATCCTATTTCTTCAGATCCCTTGAGGGGGAGAAGACGTAACAAAGCTATCAAAAGTGAAAGAAAAACGGGGAATGCGAGGTAAAACGGGGGTAGAATGATCTAAACACAAAGAGAAAGCCAGAGAGCGTATTATTATGGGACAAAAAAAGGAAATAGGCGAACCAAATGAGATGGAAGAGAAGAAGAAGCCACGGAACAATAGACAAATGAGAAAAATAGTTGTAAAAGCCACACACACACACACACACACATACATGTAAGAACGCGTACACACAACATAGACACAAAAAAGGAAAACACAAATGTACTAAGTAAGTTCATACTGCGTATTGCCTTTCTGACTTCGGTGTGAAAATATATAAATAAAAAAAAGTCAGTCGCGCCGGGGCACGCGTATGTTCGCGCATACATAATATATATTATAGTTATTAGCGTTCGACGAAAGAGACGAGGACTAGCTGCTTCCGCTTCTTCCTGCCAGCAGCTCTTACACATTCTACCTTCCTCTTTCCCCTTACGTTCGTTTCTGCAATTCGATCCTTTCACGAGAACTCTTCGACGGGTAAAAGAAAGACACTTATCACAAGAGAGGAGATCGGCGACTTCCGGTCCGATCGAAGTCGCATCGCTTTCCTTCCTCTTATGTATTTACGAGTTCTCTTAAAATTTGTACTTGAAAAGAATCGGCCGTATATTTCCGGTTGATTAATCCCGCTTGTTTATATCCCGGAGCAGGCGGACGCGGAAGCAGCGGACGGCAGTAGTTCGTCGCGAAAACTTTTTTCACGGTTCCGTAAGAAGAAGTCCCACGCCGAAGTCCGCGCGTCCCCGCCGACTGTGTCTGTTTCATGTTTTTCAATATTTGTAATTTATCGATAAAATTATAAAAGATATCGATACATAACAATCTAAAGTGTGCGCTACTCTACATAATAATATTATATATAAAAAGTATAAAAGTATACATTATATATATATTATATATATATACATATATATTATATATGAAAAGTATAATATATATATATTATACATATATTGGGATTGGTGAGAATATACGGTTTTTTCGCTTTGGAGTGTTATTTTCTGAAAATATTGAACAAAATATGGAAAAAAAAATTAATAAAACCAATGAGTAAAAACAAAACAAATGTGTTTTTTTTTTTTATTCTCACCCGATGTTACAGCACGTCGTCGGCGACAGGCAATTCTCTGTTGGATTTTGCGATTACATTCATATCACGTGAGCGCACAAGTGTGAATATCTGATGTAAATAACTTTGTATGACGCGTAACATTTTGCTCTCAATTCATAATATATGAAATCGTTCGATATATTAGATTCTGAAAATAATTCTGAATTCGAAGGAGAGCACAATGAATTCGTTCACAAGGAGAACGCGAGGTTGGTTATTAATATAGATATATAATACCTTTAATAATTAATAGTATATACTTTAAAGTTTCAAATATTCCATTCTGATAGATTTAAATAATGTCTTATTAACTTCTTAAAATTAATATATGAAAAAATTTAAACTGTCAATTTTAATTTGTAATTCATCTGTAATTATTTTTACTTTGTGTACATATCAGACATTTAAATTATTAATGACAACATTACTATAATGTAATAATTTTGTAAAAATTTTCTTTTCTTCGTTGAAATACAGATGTTTAAAAAAATTATATATATTCCGACTCTTCCGAGCACTTTTAATAGTCTCGTTGAGAAGACAGTAAAGCTCGAAACGGAAGAACCCCAATGTGTCATCGAGTTGGTAAAATTTTAGATACAAAAGTGTTATTTAAATTTTACAAAATCTCCAATTATGAGATATTAAATATTTGATTTGTACAGATTGCTAGGTGATCTTTTAGGAGTTAAAGATTACAAGACTAATAAAGCTGCTTTCTGGTTTTTGGATATAGTAGCTCTTCAAGTTTTACGTTACAAAAATTGTCTAGATGGTCATTATAGAAGTATATTAATTATCTGGTTGGCTGGTGACATGAAATTAATTCGAGGTGATTTTATCAATTCACAGAGAGAATATTTAGAAAAAGATATAATGTTCTTATAAAGAAATAAATTAAAATAAAGATTTTAGTTTATTTGTATTATTACATATAATTAAATGAGAGAATTTCGGTACGCATAATATAAATATGTAGAAATATATCTTTTAGAAATATAGCATATTTTTGTAGATAAAAAACTACTTCGCGAAAGTTTTTTTAAAGAAATGAGAATATTATTTCTCTATGTTGCTGAAAAATTATCTGATGGCGATTGATTGCTACATTGGGAATTACTCATGGATGTATATTCTGAAATGGCACAAAATTCTACTTTTGATGGGTCCGCCAACAATAAAGCGGAATATTTAAGTACAAATAAATCATCTAAAAAGGAAGCAGTAACAGAAAATGAATATGTGTTCCAAGAAAACAAACTTTCTTTTGCTGGAAAGAATTTGAAAAATTATAATAAAGAAAACAGGTAAATTAAGGAAAGTATAATTCGTTATTATCGTGAGTTACCCACACGTTACATTATCTTATTATACGCACGGTTTTTCTAAACTACATCACATAAAGATTTTTATTTCAGTGTAACAAATAATCTGCAAGAGAAATCGTCGAAAAACTTCAAAACTGCATTAACTACAGAAAATTCGCGAACAGATACAATCACAGATGAAAATGCAATTATTGAATCGTCTAATTTGATGAATCCAAGAGAAGTTCTGGATGTAATTGTTGAAGCGACATACGACATGTACGTATAAGAAGATACGACATATTATTTTGAATACTTTTTTAACATTTCAAAAAAAAATAACATGCAATATAAGATTTTATCGTCGCCTTTTATTTTTTTAAACAGGTATGCTAATGAATTACGATATGCCCTTATATATGCGATCTTTGTAAAATCGATGCAAGTCTTTCTTATGCCTCATGCTTTTCAAATACCACATCAAATTAAACTCGCTGATCCTGGAGGATCATTTGACACACAGCTTCGTGAACGATTAGAAGTTGCTCGTGAATCAATAATTGACAGTGGTAAAAAAATTTTAACCTAAATAGTGTAATAAAATAATTATAGATTTAGTTATTCGTATATTTAGGTATTCAATATGATGTAAGACTACACTTATCTCTATTAATATTTATGTAATCATATTTATATTAATGTCTATTTTGTACTTTATTACAATTATAAGAAAATGTTTATTTTCATTTTATCATGGTCATGTAATGATTTGTTTCTAGGTATAATAATTGAAAATTAATAATTTTTTTTGCTTTCAGAAAAGAAAATTACTGATAACGCGAGAAAAGACCAAATAATGAAAGATTTTGTGATTCCTCCAACACCACCATCTTCTTTAAATGAGGAAGAAATATTGGCTAATAATTGTCCATTTATTCTACCATTGATAGAAGCAAATGAAGCAGCGCAGATCTTCGAAATGCATGCAGGGAGTATGTAATACGATAAATATGAATATAAGATTGAAAGAATATATTATTTCATCTAACAATTTAAAGTACAGTGTTATTCTGTGATTATCGCTGTACCCCATTCATGACATTTCAATTTTTTTATTGTTCCAGAATCCAGCGAAAAATGAATGTCCAGTTTGACAAAATTATACGGATTTTCTAAATTTCGTTGAAGTTTTCCTAGTTGACCGTATTTGTTAGTGCCACAGCCCCAAAAGAAGCCGTCGTCTGTAGAAAAAACAAAAATTATTTTTCTTACGTAAAATATTAAGCGTCTACGAAAAGAAGATTTATTTTACCTGCTAAGCATACAGTAAACGAATTTCCACACTCGACTTTTTTAACATTAATTTCTATATTTTCTCCTGTGTCATTTTTAAAATCTACCAAAGTTGGAACGGCGTAAACCTTTTTGTCTTTATTTTCAATTCCTAGCTCTCCATTTGAATTCCATCCCCAAGTATAAAGATCACCCTATAAATTAAGTTTCATTTACGAATCATATTGATTAGATATAGTTTATTAATTTTTATATACTGACCTGATCAGTAACTACAGCGGTATGCCAACCACCTGCTGATATTTGTATCACTTTCAGACCTGCTAGGGCTTCAATAAGTTTCGGATTATCACAATCTTCTAACTCGTTATGCCCTAACTGGCCACGTCTATATCATATAAATTATAATAATTATACAACAGAAAAATTTCCGAATTATTTCGTGTAAGTGCAATATATTACATACATTCCCATCCCCATTGAGTATACATCGCCATTCTCTGCCAATAAAATAGTATGATCGAAACCACAGGCAAGATCAACAAACTTGACCCTCTTTGGCATCTCAACCAAAAGTGGAGCATTAAATACGCGTCCTTAGAAAATAGACAAATTTTTGTAAAATTATATTTAATAACGGTGTAAGCTAAGAATTTTTTTTATCGCAAACCTAAATTGGTTAAAATTACTGTACATCCTGCTTGTGATAGTTTAATGGCGTGTTCAATTTGTATGTTGTCATTGCTAGGAATAAAGGGTGTTACTTTTTGCCAAGTGTCATCATACATTTTATATTTCCAGATTTCATTGTGTGTGGACAAAACAACTACACTATCCCTACCAGGAATAGCCAGTTTACAACTGTAAAAAAAATCATATTTGAATAAGATAAAAAATAAAGTAAATTTTCAATACAGAAAAAAGTTATATTTTGTTTGTTACCTTCCTGATGACTTTTCTGGAATCTGCATTAAACGTGGTCTGTTTTTGTCATCTTCCTTACTAATTTTACCAGTGATATATAATCTTGTATTTTGCCACAAAAGAAAATAATTCCAACCAATCTCAATGTCTGTAATTTCAGGAAATGGAATCTGAGTCAAATGTGATATAGACGTGATAATCCCATCCTGATTGGAAAAAAGTGGACTAGCATTTAAGCCAGTATAATATACTGGCATGTCTCTGTAAATAATAAAAATTTTGTACAATAGAGTAATATAACGTCGTTATTTTATTATTATAAATATTTTATTATTAGTTTTTTTATTACTGTTGTATTACGAGAATTCTATTACTATTCTTTTAAATTTCAATAATTTATGAAATTATCTAAATTATATTTGATATATTTTAATAATAAGTAATCTCATTACAGAGGTATGGTTAAAAAAGCAAGATGTTTTTTTATTTAAAAAAAATAAAAATAAAATAATTTAAATATATGTGTAGGTAAAACAGAAATATATTTATTTATCTACTGTCGTTCACACAAGCAATACAAAAAGATATCAGTATGCACATGTGGTAACCAAACTGTAGTTTCTCACCTAACGGTATCAGATGCGCTGATCAGCTCATAACATCAACCAGAATATGCAGATGTCACCATTTTCCTTGGATACCAGAAAAACAACACATTTTCATATAACGTAATGTCGTAATGGGAATCGTCGAAATAACGCAGTAGATCGTTAACGCGTCTTCGTTCCAGTACCTGAAATATATATCATCAAGAAGATGGTAAAAAAATGTTATGTGAATTAAACGCAAATGCACAATGTTATGCACTCTTTTTTTTTCCCATCTCACCACCTGATTCTGATACACTCTTGAATGCATGAAGTAATCGAAACATAACCTGCGAAAATTTTATCGCTGTATATCAAGTTTATATTAAACGCTTTAAATTTATATTAATAAGTGCTACATACGAGATTAAGAATTGTAAAACATCTCATTAAATAAAATTGATTCTTATCATTTTTTATTATATACAAAAATTCACTTTCTGTGCACTGTACATATCTCTCTGTATATACACTTGAGATGACGTTGCGAATGCAAGCTGGGTTATAACCTCGTCGTCATAACTTGTATACATTTAACTAGGAGAGAAGGGAATTATCTTTCTGGAATTGCACATACTGATTGCGAACGAAATTCAAAATATTTCTAGCTATTTAACTTTTTATGTTGCAATCAATTGCAGATTATTTACATATATACGATGTATAATTCCAAGTTTTTGTAATTACAAATCATTAACTTCTATTAATAACTTTGCAATGTCAAAATAAAATAATAAAAATATAACCTGGAGTATATAAGTGGCAATATCATTTGATAAAAAAACAAAGTTATTATTTAGTTTTTGAAATTAATATTTCGAAGTAGAACTTCTATATTTTTATTAAAATGTTAGATTTTATTAATAATAATATATTACAATTATTATATCATATAATAAATGTAATTGTAATAGACAATCATAATGTAAAAAATATTTTTCTTTTTTAATAATTATAATAAAGAAATATTTCTTTTTTTATCTATTACTTTACTAATCTAACTATTGATATATTGAAAAATAAAGTATCTGTTAGTATTTGTTAATATTTAAATTGCAAAACTATTACCATCTTTTCACAATACTGCAAATTCATTGCAAATTATTAATATTTAAAATATTAGGGTCTGCTTGCTATTTTACGGAAATTACGATCGAATCCTGATAAAGAGCTGCGATTATTACTACTGGGTCTGGACAATGCCGGAAAAACAACTATTTTGAAATCTTTGGCTAGCGAAGATATTACACAGGTAAACTTTCTTCTTAATTTTCGAATTTATAATTTATACATACTGTAGTAAAAATTGATATTAAATTATTAAATATGTTTAGTATAACAAATGTATTATAATTAAAACTAATAAAGAGAAACAGGAGCTACGCAAGCCAATGAATTCATTAAAATCTTTAATTTATTCTAATATATTTATAATTATATTTATATGAATTATAATTATATGAACAAATTGATTTTTTTGAAGGTAACCCCAACACAAGGTTTTAATATAAAAAGTGTCCAGAGCGAAGGTTTTAAATTAAATGTTTGGGATATTGGTGGAGCTCGAAAAATTCGACCATATTGGCGAAATTATTTCGAGAATACGGATGTACTTGTAAGTCTTTATTACTTTATAACTTCTTAAATTTTTAAGTTTTAATATTAAAAGATTATTATATATTTAATACTATATTTAATAACACTCTTTTTATATAACAGTTTACGATGGCAGTGAAATATATAACAATTTAATTTATTATATAAAATTTAATACAAAAAAGATAAGATATATAAAAGAAATAAAATTGACAGTTGTATATAATATAAGGAACTAATAAGAGTCAAAATAATTTGTTTTTTTTTAAATGAAGTTTTATTGATTTAATAATCGGAATAATTGTAGAAAAACTCCCTTATTCAAATATGTTAGGGGACGAGGTAGTAGTTTCAATAGTCGAATAGTTCGCATAAAAGCCTATTATTTAGTTTTTCCTTCTACCAATACTTTTATTAGTTTTTCCAATAATAATATAGGAGCTGACGTTCAGAAAACTGAAATGAAGTTTGCATAATAAGAGCTCAACTATTAATCAATTCATACCTAATATATTTAAAAAAAAAACTAAACTTGCACTTATTCGTATAATATAAATAGAGTGCAAATAAATGAAGTTTTTTAAATGCATATATTATTTTAAATAATATGTATATTTATTAAAATAATAATTATGTGTTCTCACATTCTGTAAAATTCTATTTCATCCTGACAATTATAGCGATATAATTTAAATAAATAAGTATTGCAATTTTTTCTGCAAGTGTTGATTTTATTTAATAAATATTACAAATTAATTGTGATTATTTAAGAAGCGTCTATTACGTTCTGTTTTTATTTAAAGATAATCTCATCTTAAAATTTTCTGCAAATTTTTAAATTTTCCTTTCTAAATAAAAATTAAGTTAAAATTTTGTAATGTTTTTATTGATCACAGATTTACGTCGTTGATAGTGCGGATATCAAAAGGTTGGAGGAAACGGGACAGGAATTATCAGAGCTTCTATTGGAAGAAAAGTTACGCGGCGTGCCATTGTTAGTATACGCGAATAAACAAGACCTGGGACATGCCGTGACAGCAGCCGAAATAGCTGAGGGACTCGGTTTACACAATATCAAGGATCGCGATTGGCAAATACAATCGTGCATCGCTATTGAGGGCAAAGGCGTAAAAGTATGTAACAAATATTTTTTTGCTTTTAAATTTTAAAATGTGATACAATGATTACGTAGAGTTATCATTTTACCATTAATTGCTTTTTATACTTCAATATATCGGACAGTTTATATATATACTATATAAAAATAAAAATCTTAGACATAAAAATTTAAATTCACATCAATGTACAATTTTATGGAATTATATCTTGTACATATATATATGTGTCTATTTATAGTATTATTATATTTGTATTTTAGAATAAAGTTTAGAATTAAGTTTATCTTTATTTTTAGGAAGGTTTAGAGTGGGCATGCAAGAACATTAAAAGGAAGTAATAAACACACCGTGGAAGTCGAGAGATATAATTGACGTTTATGCCACATTAGGGCGCACGAAAAGAATATAAGGCTTACACCATCTCCATTGTACATTTTACACATGATCTTTATTTGTCTTTTAACTACTATTTACAAAAAAATATTTAGAATATTGTTATGTGTGGATTCGGTATGAACGTATGTATATCGAATGGGTTTCCACAAGCCCGTTGTCATATCGAATATATCCAATTATCGGACTTCCGTCCATTTCGGACTCGAGAAGTTCTATTTTTCGCAGAAAAGAGAGTAATAGCGAGTCCATAAGATATATACGGCAAACTCTAATGTGCCTTCTTGCTGTTTTAACTATAGATTGGAATTTTTATAGATTTATCTAGTGAGAAATAAAAAAATAAAGATGTAACAAGAGGAAAAACACAATATGTATAATTCATATAGATACAATTATCAATACATATTTATACTTATATGTATATAGAAATTTGAGCACCATGTGTTATTTCACTCGCGAAGAAAAATCACGAAGATGGTTAAAGTATTTGCAGCATGCACAAAATGACTGCATTTTCTTTTATCTAAATCAACAAATATATACTATATTATATGGTATGTAAGCAATTAAAACAATTGTAATTCGAATAATGTCGATTCAGCAGTTCTTTGTTAAACGGCATTAATGAAATTTTAAGGTGTAAAACTTAAGTTTTAAGCTTCAATCTATAAGAAATTGACTAATCATAACCAATTATTCTCTTTATATTCGACTGTGATTGGCCAATTTCTTACGGCTTAGAGTTTAAAGTTTTTGTAAACACCACTTTAGAAGTGATGAAAATCAGTATCATTCTGATGTATTTATGGTACAATATATTATTTTCGCGCGCACGATCTTATTTTTGCACAGCTATTGAATTCGCTTTAAAGATTTGTACAGGATGATCTGCTTTCAATAATTTCTTCTAAAATATTTTCTCTTAATGACGTTAAAATGTGAAAATAAATTTTGTCAATAAGTTTAATTTTTTATCTTGTAATATTTTCATGAATAAAATTATTATATTAGTGACACAGTTACATCTGATACATTTAAAATATGAATCAAAGAAATGGCTTATTTTTGTATTTTTTTTTATTGATGATTTTAATATTATTAATAATTTATTCTTTAAAATAAAAATATCGCATGATATCACTCATATGAGATTTTTGCAGTTTGCAATAATTGAAGCATTAATATGGAAAATGTGATCCGTACTCACGATGATAATACAATTATATCATTTTTTTCCTGAAAAAAAAAGAGAAAATAGACCAATATAATTAAAACTGTCATTAAAAAGTATTATTTTCAGTTTTTAATGTCATTAAGAGAAGTGTTATACTCTTGGCGTAATTTTTTTTAAACGTGATTCTTATTTACAATTGTAATTATCCATTAAATCAGCCGAAAACATTGGAAGTATTTTGCATACATCATATGTATACTTGCGAACCTTGGTTCTCGAAGACGTATTTATAAAGAATATAAAAATATTTGAATTAAACCAACGTAAACATTTATGCTTTAGAGATATATTCATCAGATAACGTTTTCTATAGATATCTTCACGGTATCTTCTAAGTATTTTTTGTTTCTGGTTACATATCTTATTTTAACATGAAATATTAAAAATTCATGCTTTACAGCTTTTTGTTTGTACATACAAAAAGAGACACTCGTTGATAGTTTATAGTCGCTTCTACCAAGTCTCCGCCACGATCATATATAATTTCGTTTAGCGTATTTTATTTTGTGCAATAGATACGATAAAATAAATAAGAATACATGACTTCGAGGCACGTATTTCTAATTTTAGAGGCAACTTAGCAATGTCTTTCACAGATTACTAACGAGCTAAACTCATAGTTCGCTATGGATGTTTTCTGTAGTCACTCTGATCTCCTCTTCATAGAATGCAGTACAATCTGCTGGATACTTGTTCTGAAAGAAAAGAAAAATAAAGGAATAGTTTTTCTTTACTTTAGTTTAAAATGCACTTTCTTACTAATAATAGATTATAAGTGAAGGTTTTAGTTAACTCACGATGCATCCCTCTTGCTCCATGATGGCTGCGTAGAGGGGCCAAAAATTGATTGCTAATTTGTTACTGACTGCCCAGGCCGCTGGAAAACTTGCCACCCTCAGTAATGCACTACGTACGCGTGTAAATGCTTCGTTACCTCCGTCCTCTCGTTGCTGGCTTTTTTCATTTATGGTACATAAGATTTGACTAGCACATTGCGGCACTTTCGTCGCCCATTTATACGCTCGGTACGACTAGAAGTAAATAAACAATATATCAATATTTATTAAAATATCACAAAAACAATAAAAAATTTAATTAAGCTTTATCAAATTTAAGCGTAATACGAATTATAGGAAAATACGAGAAAATTATTATTATTTTAGATTCTTTTTTTATAGACTATAGAACTCTGTTTATCTGAAAATGTCGAGAAATAAAACAATTCCGATATCCGAATAAAATTCGGATAATAGAAGTTCATTAATTCTCATCTCCACCAATACTTACTAGTTTCAATAATAGAAGCTGATGTTCAGAAAATTGAAGTTGAATAATTGAGATCCTATTATCCTACCTTTTAACCCAGTTATAAATTCGAATATTTGTAACTGAGATAAGTTTGTTCGTATAAATGGATTGCAATTAAACGAAATTCTATATTATACTATACTAATTTTTTTAAATTCTATTCGTGGTACTACTAAAAATTTTAAACGTTTTTTAATTGAGTTTTAAAAAACATCAAATTTCAATTAAATCGATTTTTAATCTTTAACAATAAAATTATGGAAAATGAAAAAATAAGTTTACCTATTTATGCAATAATTTAATGTACGAAAGATATTACGTATATTATATAACTGTAAGAAAAGCATTTTACCTTGAGAACAGGACCGATGAAATCATTGTTAATAATGTCGCTTAGTCTGTTGCTTAGCTCTCGTGCATTTATTCGGGACATAATGAATCCTTTTTGAGAAGCCAAGCTTATTAATTCCTGGAAATACGCTACCGCCGGTCTTACATACTGTGAGCTATCGAACTTTAAGTTCAGGTATCTCTTCCCCAATCCGTTTATCAATCTAAGCGAAAAATTTTACATTGACATATATATTCACAAAAAATAGAGAAACTTAATTAATTAAACATTATTATATTAACCTGGAGAGACTCTCCGCTGGTTTTGAAGCATCAAACATCATTGTTTTTGGTAATCCCTGAGATTTTAAAAAGCTGTTACCGACGAATTGCACGGTCGTGAGGTAGCGTTGCTGATTTATTGGTTCAGAAATGTGAGAGATCCATTCGGCCACAAAATTCGTGAGCGACTTGACCCCTCTTCGGCGTGTAGTAGGATGTTCAAAACTGTCTAAGACCTTCTCCCATAGAATGTTACCTTGCTCGTCCGTCATTTGAGCAAATACCCTCGACAGACCACTATTCTTCCATAACGTTTGCCCGAGTTCCGAATTACTAAAATACAAAAAAATTCTTAATTATAGTAAAAAGCGAGAGAGGGATAGCGATAAAGTTTATTCACATATATTAAATTAAACTAAAATGTTAAACTTTTGTTTATGTTTTTTAAAACCTTTTATAAAGTATTTTCCCATTTTTGTCGCTTTTAACTTGTTTCGATATCGTAGAATTAACATAGAGTATTCATCGTGTGTTTATTGTATAATAGTTGGTGTTCTACCTGAAGTGATCCCACATGACGTGAACGTTTTCCAATATCGGTGGCAAAAACCAGGAATGTCCTGAATGATCTTTATTCCCAGTATCGTTGTCTTTCATTCCATGACCCAAGGAATCTAGAAGCATTGGCAAGAGACCCAATGTTACGTCGTTGTTTGCATTTTGTTGCAAGAACATGCTGCCCATGCTGATTATGTTTCCCCAGTCTATGCCGGATTCCCCTTTGTGTTTCGTATCTCTTGCCGATCTCTTATTCGAGCCAGCACTCAAAAGGTTCAGAAATGAACCCAAAGTTGATAAGTCGAGGCCTTGATTATTTTGTCCACCTGACATCAAACTACTGATCCCAGAAATGATCTGGCTGATACCGTCCGCCGTGTCGGATCTTTTTTCGAACATCATGTCGCGAACCTGTTTTAATTTCTCATACTTTATATTTAGATTTTTAAGACATTATGATTATTTTGTATAGACATTAAAACGCTTTAAAAATAAAATTTTAAGCACAATCAGTGATTTTTATTTTAAATATTTATGACGAATTTTTGTATTAAAAAATATAATGAAGATAGCAAAGGGAAATTGTGAATGTCAAAGAAATCAAAGAAATTCAAATTGAATGTGTTTAAATATATCGAGAGAAAATGTTGAAGTATTACGAAAAAAATGATACTGAACATAAAAATGTTTTCTTCAATATTTACTAGTATTGAAACAATTTGATTGTGATGATAAAAAATATACATTTCTGTGAAATACATATATATTATTGATTGTAAAAAAATATAATAAATGGCTTATTTACTAGGAATAAAATTTATTTTGTCATATTCAAATAAAATTTATTTCAGAGAGTAAGATAAGTATATTTCTTACAAAAAAATATTTTTAAGTATCTTTTTCTCAGTGTAATTTTTTGAAGACATAAATTTTCGTCATACTTGCTTGCCGGCATCTGAATGTGCAAACGTTTGGGCCATGTCCTCGAGCGATTGCTGAGAAAAGAGGTTTTTAGCTTCCTCGATGAAAATACTAGACGCATCGTCCTCATTATTCTTTTCAGAGCTCGCCAGCCCGATTAGTACCAATAAGAGCGATGTCCTCGACAACCACATCCTCCTGTTTCTGTAACACAACATTTGGTTAGCGCGACTATTCGACGATATTCCTGCTGAGTAATCATCGGGGATTCGATGTGCATTTCTCTGTAATTTAATGACACGCAATTACAGCGGAGCTTCATTTGCTTCTTCATCAAAAACAGAGATCCTTGAGATGGTCGTTGACCTTAATGGCGAATCCTGATTCTGGTTATGTTATTTTTAGGAGAAGAAGCCTTTCGCGAGGTCGTTGTCACGAAGATATTTTACGCGGGCGTCATACCGGAAACGTTTCGGGTCGTAGCTACTCGAATACCGTTGTTTCGTTATAGTTGTCTTACTAATGTCAGTGTATTATACTTAAGCATATTTTTTTCGCAAGACATATGAAAGTGCTGATGACGAACGCGTTGAGTCAGCACGCTTAAAAAAAGAACGTGAATAAGATATTGGAAAATGCAGGTATGTTTTTACCTTTAAAATGTACAATAAATACATATATACAGAGCAATTATATATTTATGAGTTTGTCCTGTATAATTATTAATTGGTGTCAATATATATGTGTTTTTAAATATTTATTTAATATCCACGTACAATTTTTGTGCTTTTGATATAATTTCTTACGCATTTTTTTTTCATAATTTATCATATTTATTTTGCACCATTACTTTTAAAATGACACAATAAAAAAACGCGATTTTTATTTATTATCATAAATGATTTAGAGATAAACATTGTCTTATCTATTGTTAACGATGAACTAATTTCAAAAATTTACAAAAATTCTTGTAAAAATGACACAACTAAAAAAAGTTTAAAACTATTGTTATAATTCGAAGAAGATAATTTTTGCAGAGTTGTGAAACAAAAATGTGTGGACAAAAAATTATATATAATCATGTGAAGATTATCTTTTTCGTTTATATATTTCGTTAATAATTTCTGTCAAAAAATAGTTTTTCTCTTTTTCTGAGAAATTAATTTTGTTAATTGCGTCACTTTTGAAGTAAGGGAGCGATGTAACTAAAAAAATATAAATATGGAAAAAATGAATTAATTAAATTAACTAAACAGGCAGAAAAGTCCAAGCTTTTGTTTAATTTATAATTTGTATTAACATAATTCTAATTGGTTTCTAGTAAGAAACACACGTTGTCATTTATCATTATTGAATATCCTCAAGGATCAGAATTGTAGCAACTGTCACGAATGAAGACAATGACGATAAATGATTGGCGCAACGCTAGTGTATACTAACGCGCAATTTGAGTACCGTAAACCGCATGAAATTGACATTCTCCAGCTGGAATAACGATTCGGCCTAACGGTACAGACTGTTAGTCATCGTTACCCCAACGCGTCGAAGTCGTGAATGGCAGGTCGAAAGAATAAGGATCCGATTCGACTGTCATATTTTCTGACAAATACGTCTCAATATTGTGTAACACAAATATTGATAAATGTTATATGACCTAAAAAGTAGAAGTAAGAAGTTTATCATAGATTATATGAATTGTCTACTTCTACCATATATTACTATTATTAAACATAAGCATTTTTCAAAATCAATGAAAATAATCTGTGAAATATATCATATATATAGAACTTTATAATCTTCTACATAGCGTATTATTTTAATTTCCTTTGTAATTTAAGTTTTATAAGTAATTTTTAATACTTATAAGCTATGTCGAAGTATAGCATCAGTTACTATTTAGTTTAGCTGTTCTACAAATTATGTAGGAAAGTGTGTTAGAATATATAATATCATTAGATATAACAGGAGTTTATACTGTAAAAAAAAACGCAATGTGTTTCTCTTTGCAAAAACAGGTAAAACAAGTGAATGTAAAACATATGTATCACTTTTATTTACTTAATTCTATTGTTTGTCATATTTTGTAATTATCTTTGAGAGCTGAGTATAAAAGTAAGAAACACGGAAGCACATTCTCAGATTGTCGAGAGGGAAAGCGCGTGCGAGATTTTGCAATGTCGTCGCACGCGAAGGTATGTGATCAAGAAGAAAAAGCAATAGTAGCTTTATTAATGAAATTAAAATCAGTATGGTCAATGTTTTGAAGTATTTGATTGATTAATCAGTAGAAGGAATTTTACTAATTGATCAAAGAAAGCTTCAAAGCGATCAAAGCATGTGTACTATGTGTAACATCACTTTGACCGTACCTACACCTGCATATTTTTTTTTATCATACAATAAGTAGAGTATCAATAAGAGTATGTCAGCAATTTAACAGGCTAACATTGTTGTTTCTGAAGCAACCTGCTTTTAAAATTACAACGGCACATTTATGAAGCACTTTGCCGAAAGATGTTCTGTATAAATTATCGCAGTATTGATAATATAACGGTTTAATTTTTTTTATAATGAATAATAATTTGAAATATGCAATAGATAACTTGATCATTATTAAGATATTATAGTCATTTTTTAATTAATGTGACATTAAAAAATAGAATGATTAGATAGTAATTATATAGAAGGTAATAAAGGAAGTTATTAGTACTGATACTGATCTATTGACTATGTTAATTTTATTGTAAATATTTTACCATTGTCATTAAAATAATTAATCTTTTTACATTATAATGAATATTATTAGTCGTCTGCTTTACATTTTCTACATCCATACCTTTACTAAACATAATTATAAATAGATATTAATAATTTTATTTTGTAAAATTAATAGTATCTATTTATTATGTACAAGATGGATCATTTTAATTTATTCCACCTCATTCGATTTTCTCAAAATCTTTAAGTTTAAGATAAAAATGTTTCAGACAAAGGTTTTATGGCTTCGAGGAGAAAAAAATGGTGACCTTGGTTGACCTTTGGTCAAGAAGATGTCCTTAAGGTCAAGGTTACCTGAAAAATTTTTTTAATAGAATGCCCCATTTTTTTATTACATATTTTCTTATAGCTGACTTCATGACCTTCTCAAAACACTAAATAATATTTTTTATTAAGCATTTTCTACGTTATGGAGCATCAAAATTAAGCCTATTGCACATAGGCATAATATAAGATAATATAAGACTAATAAGCATCCAGCATAAAGTCACCATATTGATTTACATAAGATGCTCATTAGTCCAGCGGTCTTATGCTTATGCTCTGTTATGCATTTCATGTGCGATAGGCTTTACAATACCGTCGGCATTTGCATTACTCAAGACGTTAGACTGATATGGCTAAAGTCATTGGGGAATGTTGTTCACAATCATAACATTAACAACTTTCAGATTAATTGATTCAGCCGATTTTTTCGAAAGGAGATAGGAAACAACGTTACAGACAAAAGTTTCACGATTTTGATGGTAAAATGGGATACTCTTGTCAATTCAGTCATAGATGGCATCACTTCTGAGATTTCTTTATGAAACAATTTTTAGAAAATTGACTGGATAAATTAAAATGATCCATGTATATTAAAAATGTGGATACAAAACTATTAGTAACATAGATATTGGCATAAATATTTATGCGACTATCGTGCTGACTTAATAAAAAAAATAAATAATTTAAAATAATTTTTCGTAAAAAATGCAATTAGACTGCATCTTAATTCACATTTGCATGTTGCTAGACGAGTACGTTATCTAGTTTACAATTATATTTGTATATATAACTGGGTTAACTTTTCAGCAATAAGCGATAAAATTATATAATTGTTTCTAAAGTGCAAGACTTAGTATTTCGCTTATCATTGTACTGATAAAGAAAGACCTTGGATGACTAAGTCTGAAAGCATCATCGAAACCTAGTTGCATTATAATTATTGTAAATAACAGCGATATATACATAGGTAATTAAAAATTATTTTAGTTTCAAATGTGTTTTTTTAAGATACATTCTTCCCATATTGATATGAGTATTATCGGTTATTTGACTGAATGTTATAACTTTAAAACAGAATTACGTTATTTTTAAATATTTTCTTAAGTGTAATAATAATTTTATGGATAACCATAAAAGCTATTTTATTTTGACATGAAGTTAACGATATGGGAAACTATTTTTTAACTTAGTAAACGAGACTAGATTATAATTCTTTTTAAATTCAATTAGATGAAAAAAACTTTTTTTAAGTTAATTAGATTGGAAAACTGCATTTTCGATTCAGAATTTTGAATTGAGTAGTAAGTATTCACAATGCATTTAAAAACTAACTTTTTTTTTGGATTGAAGGCATAGAAATGTGCTTCATATGTAATTCCTATAAATGAATAAAAATGCATTTGAATTGGAATTCCATTTTAACGTCCGCGAATTCGTTACTTTTGAAAATCTGAATCTATTTCAAAATCTATAAATCTATCATTCTCAATATTCAAATCTAAAGACCGGCAATGTACAAACATAACTAATATGAATACGAAGCCTATAACAGTCTTGGATCTTAGTTGCTTATATATAATTTCGCGAGAATTTATAATATACTAAAATATGTAGTCTTTCTAAACTGCGCACCGAACAATATTGTCAGTCTTGAAACGCAACTCTAAACTACCGTAGTACTATCACGAATTAAATTGATTAACAATTTAATAATTAATTGATGCTCTTTTTGGCATCTTATATCAATGTTAAACTATATTAAAATCTGAAAATAAATCTGGAAATAATTCTTCTTATTGCGAAAACTATTATTCTCGTTTACTGGCAATGCATTTCAATTACATATTTTTAATTATACGATTAGTTTTAGATCTTTGAAGCCTAAATAAGACACAGAAATTAATAACAATATCATATAGACATCATCCTATTTGTCACGTAAAATCTATTTTTATGTATCAAAAAATAACATGATGTCCTATAATATTACATTATAACATTATTAAAACTCTACGTTCTATCTGTTAAGAAATCTCAATTATTATATATATATAAAATTAAATTTATAAATAAATATATAGATGTATATATAAATAATAAAATGTGCGCGTATAATAACTGTTTGAATGTAAATGCATGGAGAAAATAGTATATAAAATATATAAAGATATATAAAGGCATTTACGTTTTAATATTCCAGACCACCATTCTACCATGTGTTAGTTCAAGTTCAAGCACGTGAGACGTCCTTTCTCTTACGCATAGTTATCGAGGCAGCGGAACAGTTACTTAACATCTCGCGGATACAGTCAGTCAGCTCGTAAACTCCACCAACGTAATCAGTAAGACAAACGAATCCCCCATAGATCGCAATTACACGCGTGGCGCGCGCGCGTGTGGCGGAATTGCCGGTTGAAAAATTCGCGTGGCCGTGCCAGCAGCAACGGTAGTCGTAGTCAAGTAGAGCGTGTTCGATGGTGTTTCCAATGTGGAAAGGCGATACGATCATTGAAGCTCAAATTGCCGTTATTTACGACGGGAAAATTTTACATGTATCTTGTGAAAACGTACATCTAGGGGGAGGGTTGATTTACGGAATGTTCAAAATTCATTTCTGTTGACAACGCACAACTGTTTCTTATACGAGAACATCGCGCTTGCGTATTGAACATAATGAAAGTGTAGCTGTAAATTCATAAACATAACATTTTTATCAAATATGGAATAGCTATTAATAAAAAAAATAATTTTTTTAATGTCACACGTCAAGTAGCATATGTTATTAATTGTGTACGCGATATGAATTTAAAAGAACACACTAATTGATTAAAAATATGTGTGAGATAAGATATAACTATGTAAGATATAATCATGAGATATACATATACATGGAATATATTAAGACAAACGAAATAATTCTAATTTTTTATATCTTGCTCATTCCACTGTCACATTATTATTTGAATAAAGTTCCATCAACGTGCTTCCCTAAAATGCGAAATTTCAACTAAACACTTTATTTTACGTTCTCACATTCGGATGATCTACTTTCATGACTTTCACGTCAAATCCATGAACTCGTGAAGACACGTAAACGTCCAAGCATGTTAAGGATCCAAGCATTCTCGGGGATAAAAGGTCACTTTAGGCCGGGATAACAATATCACCGATCACAATAACGAAAAATCTTGTCTGTAGCAATTTGTTTCTTTCCACGTACCTTGAAAACCGCAATGTGAAAAATCTGCGGGCTGCCAATGTTCAACTGCGAACGAACTATGCGCGTGTACGGTTCCTCAGGAGCCCATGCACCTGATACGGACGAAAGTTGTGGCGTGACTGGAGTCCGACGTAGCCCGTCGAACGGTACTTACCTACCTGAGCAACTCCCCTGGCTTCGGAGCGTAGAAGCCGGCAATACAATGCACCGCCAGCATGCTTTCGACTCGATGCAGATCCCTGCACCACAACCGAAATATTATCTCACTTGAATTCTTGTGCCTCTGGTTCCAAAAACATTCTCGAGCTCGCGTTTAGGATTTTCGTTTGATAATGTGACACACATTAAGCGTTCAATTTCAAAATCACTACGATGTTATAATAGTCTTCTGAAATAAATTCGTGCAATTTTTTAATATACTAAGTAGGTTAAAAAAGTGCAAATAATATTTTGCTGCGTTTATTTGTGTACGGAATATTCTTCTTTTGACAATTAAACAAATGAATTTAAATTTGTTCAATGTTGACAGTTTAAACAAATAAATTTTGCAAGTACGAACAATGATATATTGAATTAGATAAATTTACTTCGCAAATATTTTATCTAATGCTGTACGATTATTGTAGAATTTAAATATTGTTTATAAATTCTTATTATTTTTTTCTATCCAGCTATTTTTTATATTAATTAGGAATATCCGAATATGGCAATTGTATTTATTATATGCAGTTTTTAATAATTACTGTTATTGAAAATGTTAATAATAACTGTTTATTGAATCCTTGCGTGTGCGCGACAGCTGATAATATTACAATACACTCTATTAACGTTAAATAATTTTGAATAAACATCTGACGTTTCTATCTGATGCAGACATTAGGTATAGCTTTACAACACGTTGTGAATGATCTAATCAATGTCCACCAATAATACCAATTGCAAAGAATGAACGTTTGGAAATGCGGTAATGAAAATTACCGTTATCGAGATCGGGTTAGCTCTGCCAGTTTTTATCCAGTGCACGGTATGTAAATTACAGCTGTGCAATGTATAATACTTCCTTTCTGAAATCCAACAAAATATCTTACAATTCAGATAAAGAGGAATTTGATACCGGAATAAAAATATCTCATCATGGAGATAAAGACACTTTTTTCCTCTCAAAAAATCGTTGGATTCGAGTAACTTCAAAAGCAACAGCTTTGTAAATTCGCAATCGGAAGAAAAGTATTTTTTAAATGGCCGCCGCTATATAGGTGACAACTGTATAAATTTTATATTATGTAGATTTAATATTACTTGATGTATATGTAGAATAAACATTTTGAATATAACATTGAATAAACCATTTTATATATTATAGTTATTTTAACTAAAGTTATATCGAGAAGCAGCTAGTTAAAATAATGTATTCAACTATGTACAATTATTCGTAGATACAAAATTTGCACAATATTACATATGCAATATCTGTAACTATACATGTATACGCCTTTTTCTGAGTGTGGTAAAACCGGCTCCGCTACATATACTCACAAAAGCTTCTTTCGGTGGACAGTCGATGACCCCGCGAAGAATTAGGGAACGTGCGTTCGCGATGAAGGTACACCGGCCTCTTTAATTCCGGATGCCAAGGTCATCTCTGTGCACTGCGTTATAACGTGAAAATACAGCGATTCACGATGATAGAGAGAAGGACGTTCAACCGGTTATAAGCTGTGTCTTGACGCCAATTTTTGAGTAACCGGTGATTATAGCTCATTGGTATTCCTGTTTGTTCCGCTCGAGAATTAATTGATCTTTCAATGAATTAGAACATCTTCTGTAAATTTATAACATCTTCAATAATGATACAAGATTTTATTGAAGCTACAGAAGACAACTTTGCTTGCAAACTAATTAACATCTTCTGTAAATTTATAACATCTTCAATAATGATACAAGATTTTATTGAAGCTACAGAAGGCAACTTTGCTTGCAAACTAATGTCTTTTTTTTTAGTAAAATAAAGACACGATTATATAGCTTACATGCTGTATTTTATTAATATAAGGAAATTTTTTTGAACAACAGAAATAACATTTTATCTCTTAAAGCACCAAAGCTATCAAGCTTTATATTCTATTATTCTGCGTAATACTTGATTACAAAGAAAAATAAAATTAATTACATATCGCAGTAAATATATTGTAACTTTTCAATATCTTTGTTTCTATTTTAAAGTACGGTATATAATATAGAATCGTGGTTTATAAATAATAAAAATTAGAGAGGCGATTTAAGTTTCTTCGGAACGTTGACACATCGATATATTTTCATATATTTTTTATGAGAAATGAACGATTTTAAGATTCATTTAAATATTTTTACAAGAGAAAAAAAAAGAAACCTGCGATGCAATATTCGTGCCTCTCCATCATGTATCTCAAGGTAGCGGTTTTGTAAATTGCAACATTTGTAGCGTGAGACATTTTACGAGAAGAGATGTCTTTGTTACATTCCACGGAATTTCGCGAACGCGACTGGAGACGATCGCACGCGAATAAACATTGCAATACGATGTTTTTATTAATATAATGCTGTTTTGTGTAACAGAGATAAAATTTTATATTGAAGTATCAACCATCTAGCGCTGTACATTCTATTATTCTGTAAATTCTTGGTTAAAGCAAAATTAAATGAATTGTATATTGCAGTAAAGATGTCTCGATCAGTTTTTCAATATTTCAGTTTTGCTTTGGTGTATATATGATATATGGTTATAGATTTGTGGTTTATAAATAATTAAGTAGATAGGAAATTATACATTTTCCGTAACACATTGACATGCAGATATGTTTCCGTGTATTTTTTATGAGAGATAGAAGATTTTAAGGTTTTAATATTTTTATCGTAAAAGAAGAAACTTGCGATATATCTATGAGCTACTTCATTGCGTCTCTCAAAGTAGTACTGTAAATTGTAACATATATATTTATATAGCGTGAGACTTTTTTCAAGAAAAGAGCTCTTCATTACATTCCGCGATATCTATCTGAAAAGTCAACGCGGCTGGAGACGGTCGCACGCGAATAAAAGATGCAATACGGCGATACCTTCGAAAAAGATTACAAATACTTTCTCGTATCTCGCTTTAATATGATGATCGCATATTTGCGACAGTAGTTCTTGGATTCGGAATGATCTTCCATAGAGACGTTACTGTGACATTATCGGTGCACAGATTTGCTCTTAGTTGCGTTGGCATCTGGCCCGTGAGAGAGAACATTTTCATGGACCTCAGATGGATCGTCGCTGTATTTTTAGAAGCAAGTACCATTAAATGAACCATTGACACACTAAAAGTTTTTTATTCATAAATTTTAATAAATGTTAATATTATTTTGATATTATAACTAATATATTGTAAATATTTTAACAAGATGCTTCAACTAATTTCAGTGAACAATGTTACATAAGTAAAATATATTGAGATATGTTTTAAGCCTATTCTATAATGATCGTAAGCCATAAAAATTAACCAATCGTAATCAAATATGAGGAGAAAAATCAATTACGATTGGTCACTTTTTGTGGTTTACGGTCATTGTAGAATAGGCTTTTAGAGCTGTTGCACACACCTTTCGTAAAACGTAAAACGTATCGTAAGAATTAGCCAATCACTGCAGTCAAGAATTGTCAAAAACTTTCAGCTTTAATCGGCTAATTCTTACGGTGTCTTATGATTGCTATTATGAAAAGTTTGCGTGTCCTAAACACTAATAAGAAGAAGAAAGGCATATTTGGTCAAAGCAGATCTTGGTGTTTAGTTATTCATACGTAAATATACGAATATACTTATCAGTTCTAAAGACGACTTTCGGTTTGACGGATTTAAAATATAGTCATAAACTAAAATAATAATTTTATAATTAAATTAGTTGTGTGATTGTCAATTTAATAATAATACTACTATAGCACCTTAAGCATGTATTTGTATTTTATACATAAATGTTACTTACTAATATAAGCAGAATTCGCTTTGATTGAAAATGGCTTTCTTTTTCTTATTTAATTTCAATAAATTTTCCTTATATGTCAATTTGCTGTATATTTGAATATCTTATAAAACATTTTTCTATCTACACTGTCAAAAGATTCCTAAAAAAATGTGCTACTTTCTTTAGAGATTATCAAATACTTGTATAATTTTTATATTTGTAATTGTCATCTCTATCGTAGTTAAAATATTACTGAAAATTTAGCCAATTTCATCAATTTGTATTTATATATTTCCTTTAACACAGAAATTATTGCACAAATTTGTGATCCTAAAAATAATGATATAACATAATAAATGATATAAAATATTATAATAGTAATAAATGAATAAATTTCATCTTTATGCTTTTGTTACTACTTTTCGTATGTTAATTTCTCTCTCTAGCTGTTTCAAGACCGACAATTGTTCAGCATGCAGTTTAGAAAGACTACATAGGTATATCAGTATATAAATTCATGCGAAATTATATATAAGCAACTAAGATCCAAGACTGTTATAGGCTTCGTATTCGTATAAGTTAGGTTATTTTTATATTAATTTAATATGTACTGAAGAGGACCTTAACCGTAGGTTGAAACGTATAATACGTTTTATTATTCATTTCGAATAAATTGTATAAAAAGTACACACTGAGAACTTGTGTTAGCTCATATTGGCAATTTGTTTCTTTTGATTTATTCAACTGAGCCTTTTGATTATCCTCTCTTATACATTAATATATTAATAATAAATTTTGTGTTATATGTTACAATATAAATCCGAACGAAGTAACTTTATAAATACATATATATATATATATTTTATTGTAAATTATATATTTTTTTATCTATTATATGTATGTTTATAATTTTATATATTATATTTTATTATTTTTACTGGACTAATATACATTTGCACAACATTAATAATGGATGACACAATCGGTGTCAAAACATAAATTTATAACATTTATTTTTATATTTTAAATTAAATGATATTGTTTTGTGACTCGTAGCCCTTCCAATTTATATTGAATTTTATAATATAAATAATATAAATAATTAAATCTGACTCTTTCTTTTTTAATAATTATTAGACAATATGCATAACATTTTTTTATTTTCTAGGTAGTTCCAATGTCCGTTTATTTCACCGAAATCTATCTGCATTGTAGTAGTGCGAAAAAATCTCTTGACTCGCTAACAACCGGTGCCGCTGCCGCGTTAGCCCTTACAAGGCTAATCACACCTCGTATCCATCGAGAAGAATTACTCGAGATAGTCAACTCCATGATGGACGATTGGGCCCTGAGGAAAGATAAGAAAGTTCGTTGGATCATGGAGAAATATGCGACAATGTCAACGCGAGTGACGGTGCTTACTTTTATTCTCGTGGGTATCATAGTAGGTGTTTACGCCACTATGGCGATTTCAGCGATCACAGCGAAAACAGGACAACTCGATAATAGAAGTCAATCTTGCGTATTTCGAACCGCGTCGTCGCAACAAGCGTTTATGGTCGTTCAGGCGATGCAAATGCTCACTACTGGTATAATAACCTTTGGTACTACCAGTTTCTTTTTTGGACAGGTCATGCATCTGTGTTCCCAATTTGACGCGTTGAGTATCAAACTGTCGGAAATCCGAGTTAGCGGGGCACGTCGCGCGATAGCCGAGGCGGTTCAAAGGCATTGCCAACTTATCCGGCTGGCCGAGTGTATGGAAGAGTCATTCAATGCGAACGTTTTAATGTACTTGTTCGTTACTAGCACTCTTATGTGCATAGATGGTAATATGCCTTTATGTAAATAAGAAACTGTCAAATTTGCAATCTTCTTGCAAGCTTATAATTACAAGATTAATTTTCATAATTTATATTTTAAAATATTATATAGTACGTACTATGAAAGTAAATTTTGAATAGAATAAAAAATTAATTAATCGTAATAAGTTGAATAAAATTATTTAACTTGTTTATAGCAAATTGTATAAAAATTGTATTAATTTAATTTACATACAACAGAAATTTTTACGTGTTTTAGGTTTAAATTGATCTTATATGAAATTTATAAATTCTTGAAGATAAAGAATAAATTATTTCTAAAAAAAATAAACAATGTATATAAATTTGTTTTTAAGTTTATTCCAACTCTTTTTAACTCTTGAAAGCATGTACTATCTTATCTTACATAAAATTTCTTAAATATTGATATACAGGAAATCGCTAATTATTATAATGTTCAAAACAAGATATTCAAAAGTTTAACCTTTTTATCTGATAATAATAAATTACCACGAAAAGTAACCGATATATTATTAATTAAAGATGCTAGTTTAAAGTGAACATACATAAAGTATATGTAACTTTCGGCCGATTTTCGAATCGCCTCCGCGCCTTTCGCTGTTCCCCTCACCTCACCGCACGCGGTCCAAATGCCGCACAACGCTCGAGCGATAACGAACTGAAAACGTTTAAGCTGGTCACTTAAAATTGGGTATTCGAGTATTTTTTAGATCGTAGTATGATAACAAATATGAAGTAAAAATTAA
The DNA here is from genome assembly GCF_001594065.2 of Cyphomyrmex costatus. Taxonomy (NCBI): domain Eukaryota; kingdom Metazoa; phylum Arthropoda; class Insecta; order Hymenoptera; family Formicidae; genus Cyphomyrmex; species Cyphomyrmex costatus. The sequence continues at coordinate 76,639 of NW_017277221.1, read as the reverse complement.
AAAATAACAAATTTAGATTTAATATGCAAAAAATTGACTGATTTTGTATAAATTGAAAACAGCATTTCGTTGTTTTAAATTTGACAATTTTTTATTTTAGATTAGAAATCAGCCAATCTAAATCTACGAGTATTCATGTATAATTATCATAAATAATTTCATGCAAATTAGTCTATTTTTTGCAATGCAGATTTACTATATTAAATACTCAATCTTAAATATTTTAATTTTTTTTTTTTATATCTAAAATTAGCGAATCAAAGGGACTCTGCTTATCTCAAATTTAGTGTAAATATAACACTACATGATTTAATACTTTAATATTAAAAAGTTTAAACACTTTAATAAATTTTATCAACTTTAATATCTATTTAAATTGTTCTCATAGTAGTAGTTTAACATTTTTCATACGCTTTTATAAATTTCAATATTCTTTCTATCAAATCGTTGACAATCGTCGATCATGAATGACCGACATCACGAATGACGAGAGTTAATCGAGTGACCTGCCTCTGCATCCTTCTTTTCAATTTTATCTTCGTAATTTTGTTTAAGTCGGACGTCCTTGCCGCATCGGCACGTGCATCAGCACTTTCGCGATTACAGTTAGGTTGCTTTGATCGGTTTTTCCGTACCGATCGCGAAAGCGGGTCATGTTCTTGTTATTTACGTTTACATTTTATTGTAATATGTGTCTCAAGGACACATTTCTACATTCTTTTATTTATTGATATTTCTTAATCTTATTTTTCCGTTATTTGTTTTCATTCTCAGTTGTTTGTGCAACTGCATTCATGATGATATAAATATTTTGGTCCGCCACCTTGTATAATATTTTGAAAATTTGTAAATTTTGTCTTTGGATTTAAAATCTGCGATTCGAAAAACTTCCGAATATATCATTGTTAATATACATATGTTAAATTAATTACTTAAATTTTAAAATCTTTGTCTTAAATTTGGAATTAGAATGTTGTTACTAGCAGCAATAATTCAGCGACTTCTTATTTGCTAGTTTAATCCCTTTGTTTTGATTTGAAAATCAAGAATCTAATTTTGTTTTTAATATAAGAGTCTATAGATAATTATTGTTGTATATTACTATCGATATAAAATTACAAAAAAGTCCAAAAGTAAAAGAAATATTTATTTTTTAATTCGCAAAAGATGTAACATGTATGTTAAATCACATTTCAAAGGGTTTAAAAGAACGCTTTTAAATTCTCTCTAATTTAGAATGATATTTTAAGGAGTAATGCCACTCTAGAGCTCGAAAAAAAAAAAATGACGTTTTTTTTTATAACTTTTTACGGAGATACAATAAAGAAAGTGGGAAATCTGTTTATAAGAGTTTATTTTACATGTTCTGAAAGATATAAAAAAAATTTTTATTATCATATTTTGAAACAAAATGGCAACTACATGAAACACGAAATCACCTCTCGACAAAGGGGCTTCACGGCCAGAAAGTTTTTCTCTCACAATTTTCAATCTAGAACTAAAAACTAAAATTTTTTGAAAACTATATATGATTGGCTACAGAAGTACGTATGGAATTTAAAAAATATTAATTTTGAAAAAAGTGCTTATCTGAAAAAAATTCATTTTTCAGTAAAAAATTTCACCGTAAATTGTTTATAACAAAAAAGTTGATAAAGTATTAAAAAACCTTTACGTACTTCTGTGTAAAATCTAATTACGATGCTATTGTCCAAATTTGGAATGAATTGGTCGAAAACTGTTCGTATTCTGTTTCCGGCAAATTCGAAAAATTTGTTCCGAGTAAAACGCGTTAAAAGTTTTAAGTACTAAAAAAGTATAAATTTTTTTTATATAGGGGAGAGTGGTTTAAATCGGACTTATTCGCAGTTTTTGTTCTCTATATATAAATAAAGTCCAATCATAAAACCAATGATACTGAAAGATAATTTAATTTCCTTCATTTTTGCTTCAGACCATTTTGACGTAACTCTTACCTGTGTCGATCTATAATGGAAAATGTAAAAGTGTTCCTTAGACCAGATTTGGTCGGATAATCACCAGTACTACAACCAGGTTGTAGCAAACTTTTTTTCTTCGATGAATTAGTTGACTTACTCGCCTTTTTAGTGTTCTTTATATAGGTCCGATTTGGACACCTAAAGATAGACCCGATTTGGACACGCGTTCTATCTAACGATTGGAATACATTTTACAATAAACTGCAAAAGTAATCACAAAACTCTTGATATTTTTGAATTCTACACTCTTTAATTATCTTAAATCAATTACCGTTTAAATTTTTAACATCTTTTAAATAACGATTTACAAGAATTTTCTTTTTTAAAAAATTGTTTGCCTGATAGCCAAAAATATATATTTGCATCTATTCTATGAACGTTATAACAGAGTTTTATAAGGACTTTACATTATAAATAGCACGCAAATTTGCTTAACCGTATTTATTTAAATTAAAAAGATCCGATTTGGAATACAGTCCGATTTAGGATATTCTCCCCTACTTTTCTGAATTAATTATTACTTGTGCCATCTACAGGTAACACTGAAAACTTTCCTTTTCATTATCCCATTTGGTAAGATCGTTACAATAGCTAGATATTTTTTTGGAACGCCTCACCCATTGGATTATAGACCGAGCAGTGACGCACCGTAGAGAGGTAGTTTCGGTTTCAAAATAAGTACTTAAAAATTTTATCGCGCTATGGGATCAAATGTACCTCATTTTTAAGACACTAAGGCATCATTTAAACGCAAAAAATTTGATTTTTTGAAAATTCTAGAGTGCCGTTACCCCTTAACATGGATAAAATGTATAGTATGTACAAATTATCTCGTATTATAATTACAATCTTTATAATGCGAGAGTAATATCGAATCTCGTATTCTCTATTCCAATGAAAAGTGCAAGTTTTCAATGTTTTCTAGGATACATGTTAATTGCATCGTTACCTCTTGGCAATCCATCTATGATAATACATAGTGCTAGCATTTTACTGCTTATGCTGATTCAATTATCGTTCTACACTTTTGCCGGTGATTACTTGGAGATGCGGAGCCTTGCATTGTGTTATGCCACTTACGATTGCGATTGGTACGAGCTGCCGGCTAGTATAGCCAAGGATTTTCAGATTATCCTAATGCGAGCCAGTATTCCTCATCAACTGACGGCTGGAAAATTTATGGTCATGAATATGATGACATTCAAAGATATCTTAAAGTCCACAGCGTCATATCTTTCGGTTTTGCGTGTTATGTTAGATGGATAAATAATATATATGTATAAATTATTAGTTGTTGATGTTGTGCAATATTATTTCCCGCTTCCCATTGCAACAGTTAAGCTCTTACATAAAATTTATAAAATATAAGAAATTATTTAAGAAATTTGAGAGCAAATTCTAGTTTCTCCGAACATTGACACCCACACACGTACGTGCACACGCACACGCGCACGCGGACACGCACAAATATATACGCGTGTATTTTTATGAGAAATAAAAGATTTTAAAATTTAAACGTTTTTACTAGAGATAATAGACCTGTGATATTCGTATACTGCTTCATCAAGATAGAGGTTTTGTAAATTGTAGCATCAGACATTTTCCAAGGAAAGATTTTTTTATTATACTTTCCACGATATCTTATAATATAAGTTGATGCGACAGGGAACGGTCGCATACGAATAAAAGATGCAATATGACATTTTAATTATCCGAGCAGAAATTGAACCTCATGGTCATGGCTAACTAGTCATGAGATAGAAAAACTTTAATTGTTCGACACGGATTAACTTAGATAACTGCTGTCTAGTATTTCTGGCTAGTTATTAGCTATAGTTAGGATGCACACGAACACACAAGAAGCGTAAAATTCGACTGTGCAACCTCCACGTGGTACGCTTCGGGTAACGCTAATGCCAGCGGTGTGATCGCATGCTGCGATATAAGATTAATTTCAATACAGCGAATGCCGTCTTGCCGAAAATCGTAACTTCGAACATGAAGGACATTAGTTGAAAAATGTCGCGACTGTTTCGTATGAGTCTCGTGGAAATTAGTAGACTCTAAAGTGTAAAATTACGTTAATTATCAGAGTTGCTCTCTCTCTCTCTCTCTTTTGACCAGAATAGAAACGGATAATTGCCTCAATTTTCAACTTCACCTTTCATTTAAGTTTTTACAGAAGAAGCTTATCTGTGTCTAAAAATTGATAAAAGCATTTCAAGGAGAAAACATTGAACTTTTTTTTTGTTTTTTAAAAAATGCTGTACGTCACTCCGTTCGTTTTTTATGAACAGTCAAAGTCAAAGGTACCATTTTTAATTCAATGTTGAATAACTCGGTTAAAAAAAAATCGTACAACGTTGAATAAAAAAGGAAATTAAAGGTAAAGATTCACTCTTTCCAATGCTGCAAATCGCATTTTCGTGTAATTTTTATCTCATGTCATAGACCTTTGTAAAATTTGTGAAAAATTTTTAGATTTGACGGATATCCATTTGTGTCCGTATAACTCCGTAAAGTATCAGTCATATTGAAATTTCAATTACAAACTTCGAAAGTAGAGATTTCAAGCTACAAAATGCTTTTTTGAAAATCTTATTTTGACCATTTTTGTAGAAGTTACACTCATTTAAAGTTTACCAATTTTTCGAAGGTGTAAGACGTGATGCTTTAATTAATGCGAGTAGTGTATTAGCTAGTAACTATCCAGTGACGAGTTAGAAATTTTATCTAGTTAATGCTGTCTAGTGGCTAGATGGTAAATCAGATTGGCTAGATTCATTTCTGCTCGGGTAATAGAATGCAGTTTTGTACAATAGAGATAAAATTTTATATTAAAGTATCAACTATCTGGCGCTGTATATTCTTTTATACTGTATATTCTTCCAAGACGAGAGAATTTTAAATCAATTGTATATATCGCAGTAAAGATGTCACAATTTTTTTCAATATTTTAGTTTTATATACCTTAAAGTATGATATAGATTTACCGTTTATAAATAAGAAATTAGAGAGAATATTATACTTTTTCTGTAACATCGATATACTGATATTACGTGTATTTTTTACTTAAAATTCTAATATTCTTGCAATAAAAGAAGAAACTTGTAGTATAATATCCCTGAGCTACTTCATCGCGTACCTCAAGGTAGCAATTTTGTAAATTACGACATTTATTGGTTTGAGATTTTTTTCAATGGAAAATTTCTTTGTTACATTCTTCGGTGTCTCGTGAAAAGTTAACGCGGCAGGAAGCGGTCGCACGCGAATAAAAAATGCAATACGGTGATATGTCTTTGAAAAAAATTACGGCTGAATGATTAAGAAAAATACTTCCTCGTGCTTTGCCTTAATATAAGGATCATATACTTGTAGTAGAAGTCTTTGAATTCAAAATGATTTTTCATACAAGCACTACTGTAACATTATCGGTGCATAGATTTGCTCTCAGTTGCGTTGGCATTTGGCCTGTGAGAGAAAGAAACATTTTCATGGACCTCAGATGGATTATCGCTGTATTTTTGGAAGCAAGTACCGTTAAATAAATCACTATGTGATTCTTTTTTATAAATATATATTTCAATAAAATGTTAATATTATTTATAATTAATACAAATTTTATAACAAGACTCTTTAAACCAATTTAAACAAATTTTACTTTTATGCTAATTTGCTGCATGATGAAATATTTGAATATCTCGTTAAGCATTTCTTTGCATACACTGTCAAAAAATTCCTGAAAGTTGTTTTCATAACAGATATAAAAAATTTTCATTATTTTTTGTGTCAAATATAGAATTATTTTCTAATACTAATTATTTTTGTATTTGTAATTGTCATTTCTATCAACTAAATCATAATTAAAATGTTAATAAAAATAGAAAACTTTGTAATTTGTATTTACTCTTCCTTCATTGCAAAAATTGTTAATTTTATAGATTTGCAGTTCTAGAAATAATGTAAGTTTAAAAAATGAAATAAATCTTATTTTTATATTTGTTACTACATTTGATATGTAAATATTTCTATCAATAAAAGTGTTCAATATAATAATTCATAACCGCATTAATGATACAAATTTCATTAATATAATAGGGGAAAGTGGTCTAAATTGGATCTATTTGCAGTTTTTGTTCTCTATGAGGCGTAAATAAAGTCCGATCATAAAACCAATGGTGCCGTTCGAAAGATCATTTAATTTCCTTCATTTTTGCTTCAGATCGTTTTGACGTTTTCTTACCTGTATCGAACTATAATGGAAATAGCGAACCTTCTTTCTTCGATGAATTAGCTAGCTTACTCGTCTTTTTAGAGTTTTTTTGTATATAGTCCATCGGATCGGAAAATGCATTTTTACATTTTCCGTTATAGTTCGACACAAATAAGAGATACGTCAAAACGGTCTGAAGCAAAAATGAAGGTAATTAAATGATCTTTCGAACGGCACTATTCGTTTTATGATCGGACTTTATTTACGCTTCATAGAGAATAAAAACAGCAAATAAGTCCGATTTAGACCACTCTCCTCTAAATAATTAAATTTGACTCTTTCAATAACTATTATAATAATAAATACCCATGACAATTTTTTATTTTCTAGGTAATTCCATTGTTCGTTTATTTTACCGAAATCTATCTGCATTGTAGTAGTGCGAAAAAATCTCTTGACTCGCTAACAACCGGTGCCGCTGCCGCTTTAGCCCTTACAAGGCTAATCACACCTCGTATCCACCGAGAAGAATTACTCGAGATAGTCACCTCCACGATGGACGATTGGGCCATGCAGAAAGATAAGAAAATTCGTTGGATCATGGAGAAATATGCGACAATGTCAACGCGAGTGACGGTGCTTACTTTCATTCTTGTGGGTATCATAGTAGGTGTTTACGCCGCTATGGCGATATCAGCAGTTATCGTGAAAACGGGTCGGCTTGATCATGAAACTGACAATGTGAGCGTAAGCCATGAGAACAGAAGTCAGTTCTGTGTACTTCGAACTACGTCGCTGCAAAAGGCATTTATAGTCATTCAGGCGATACAAGTGTTCACTACTGGTGTAATAACCTTCGGTATTACCAGTTTTTTCTTTGGACAGGTCATGCATCTGTGCGCCCAGTTTGACGCATTGAGTATCAAATTATCCGAATTCCGATTTAGCGAGACACGATGCGCGATAGCCGAAGCGGTCCAAAGGCACTGTCAACTTATCCGGCTGACGGAGTGTATGGAGGAGTCCTTCAATGCGAACGTTTTGATGTACTTATTCGTTACGAGCACTGTTATGTGTACAGATGGTAATATGCTTTTAAATGAAAAATTGGTAAAATTAAAAATCTTTTTGCAGAATTTGTAATTACAAGATTAAGTTTTAATTTAGATAAAATATTATATATAGTTATAATAGTTACACGCTTTAAATAAATTTTTTTAATAGAATAACAATGCTCCTAATATATTCCAATAAAAATTGCATTTGTTTTTAATGTTTTGTAGGGTATATGTTAATCGCATCGTTACCTCTTCGCAATTTATCTATGATTATACATAGCGCCAGTGTCTTACTTCTTATGCTGATTCAATTGTCGTTCTACACGTTTGCCGGAGATTACTTGGAGATGAGAAGCACCGCATTGTGTTATGCTATCTACGATTGTGATTGGTATGAGCTGCCGGCTAGTGTAGCCAAAGATTTCCAGATTATTCTAATGCGAGCCAGTATTCCTCATCAATTGACAGCTGGAAAATTCGTGGTCATGAATATGATGACATTCAAAGACATCTTAAAGTCCACGGCATCATATCTTTCGGTTTTGCGTGTTATGTTAGATGAATAAATAGTAAATATATGTTATTGTTAAAGTTTACGCAATATTGGAGATATCTGGTTCCCATCGCGTAGTTAAGCTTTCATAAAATTTATAGATTAATTTGTGATTTAATAAATATTTTATTTTAAATATATGCATGAAATATTATGTTTTGATATGAAAGTTTCCAATTCTTCTTCAACAATACATGGCATCTCTTATATTCTTTATCTTTTTTTTTATTCCCTTTCAGTTACTGTAACGGTACAGAATGATAGACGAACGTTTTATGATAAACAAAATATACTGTAATACCATATACCTGTACGATACCTATCAATTTCAATTTTAGTTACAGGACTACAGCGTAAGGAAACTGAGATGCACTATTAATTTTCGTATTCTTTTTTATGTTCTTGCTACAATGAAAAAGACACGTGATTGTACTACGTTGCATGTCGCATATGTATATATTCGTTTAAAAGTGCTCTTATTGATAGAGATTGCAATTGTGTGTGGTAAAAGTTCAAAAGTTCGCGAGACAGTCCTCAACTACAAAGCAACATATCTAGAAATATGCAGTTTAGATATGCCGATTTAGTTTCAGCGCAACGTCGTTTCTCATTTGAATAAAAGATCAAAGAAGGCCGTTCCACCCTCGACGGCATAGGTATAGCGACATGGCTTTGCTTCCGCGCGCCTTCATAGTAAGTTTGGAGCTTATAGTCAATGCACCGTGAAAAGGAATCGAAATAACGTCATCGGGATAAACGTATATCAATCATTTTGTTTAATGTGTGTGTGACAATTGTTTGCAATTATATCAACCTGTTTTTTTTTATTGAATTAACATATTAAATAAAGTACATCTAATTTTTGTTTTTGTCATTGAAGTATACTTTTATATATTCACAAATTTATTAATGGCTACGTTTACACCGTGCATGTAGGCCGCGGCCTAAACAATAAATGTCCTTGTTTATCCTGTAGGTTAAACAAAGACACCTATCGTATAGGTCGCGAATTAAGCGCACGATAATAAACGTAGTCAATATGACCATCATATGGTACCTTGCATATGGCACAGCCATAATTGCATCATTCCAAATGAAGATTTGAAAATGCCCATCAATCGTACTCGACACAACTAATAAACCGCATTCAAAATATAGGTATATAATTTCAAGTGCAATATATGTAACATAATGTATTATACATAATATTATACTATAAACATATATACTCTATAATTTTATAATAGAAAATCGGTGCAAAATAAAAATATATATTTATGTTTAATTCTATAAGATCTTTCATTTGGTACCTATTTTAAAACCCTTATTTTCATTGCTAGAAATGAGGGAACATCTTAACCGCACTTTTTAATTTTGAAATGATATAGAGCATGTAATTTAATTATGTCTGTGTGTCTCTTTATATTGGGATTACATCACTTTGGAGGTTTGAAAAAATTAAATTTTTTTTCTTAAATCAATAGTATATTGTTTTCCAAAAATAGAATTCTAATAGTTTCATTTAAAAATGTTGATGATCTTATGTTACAAGAACTGATTTAGTGAAACGCGTTACCGCATAGCGCGGCCGCTCCGAATAGTAATACTCTGACCTGTTCCGAGCCACTAAATTCTATATAGACACTTACCGACGGAAATTGGCTGTCAGTAGGTGATTATGATAGCACTATCTGTATTTAGTATCATCTTTATTTTATCTGTATTTTTTTATTTATTGCTTTATGAACAAAAAAATAGTAACCGGAACTTAAAACGCGTTTTTCTCAAAATGATTTTTTCAAAATCGGTGGTGTACTATACATAACTTTTACATTTTTCATCTGATTCACTTGAAATTTGGATTGAAAAAATATTCTCTTATATGTATATAATCTAAAGAAGCGCGTAGGATTTTTGCGGTGTGTTGAAAACTTTATTTGCAATTAACATTTTTATATAAAAATGTTAGACGAAAAAAACTACTTTCTTCTCAAGTGTTCACCATTTTGTCACGCACACAGAAATCAATATTTTTGATAACTTCTATGTACTTCTTTAATTTTTAGTATGTAGATGATAAAAATTTTTAGTATTTTGTTCTAGGCCAAACCGTGTAAAAATTTTAGACACCATTGCGGAGAGGTCTGACTAATAAAGATGTTTAACGATACGGCTATAGTATCGCCATTTTGTAAATAAGAAAAAAAAAATTTTTCATACACTTGAAGATACATATAATAAAGCCACAATAAACAATTTTTGATTCACTTCTTCATTCTTAAAAAAAAATTCCAAACATACACATCATTTTTAAGAAGCGAAGGTAGTGTAAATAAAATATTTAATTAAGTAAAATATATATTATAACACAAAATAATAACAAAAATGTTAAAAAGTTGAAATTTCTTGTTACGCTATTTGTTATAATACAGACAATACTAAACTGATATATAAAAAATGGATAAAATTTTTAAAAGTTCATTTTATCCTAGTATTTGGCATGACAGATTAGATCTTCTAATGACCATTGCTTTGCGCTCAATAACTCCGCTCTCTTGTACGTAAAATTTACGTATGTGGATTGCATTCTAGAGTTAAAAAGTTTTTGTGTTTTAATATATTAACATAAATAAGAATTTCTAATCGAATTTATTTAAATTAGTTAAATTAAACTAAAGGAACACAACCAACTGTCTTCCTTCGATTTTGATGAGCTTATTTTAGTACGTCGTCCTATGGATAAATATAAAAGATAGATATGTATTTTTTTAATATCGGCTGAGTTGCATGTTAAAGGGGATGGAAACATCTTTTAAAAAAAATCGGTTTTTTTTCTTTCAGAGTGAATATTGTCGAATAAAAATTTTGCTCGTTTCAAAAGAAAAAAACTGATTTTTTTCAAGGGAGGTTTTCTTCATGCGATTTAGCCGGTATAAACAAAAATACGTGAGATTCTTTGTGAGATTTTGATACATACAGAATGTGACGTACGTTAGACTTAATTAATTTCTTAATTACTTCTTAGAAAGGAGACAGATATTTCGATTAAATAATGAAGGAAGCAAGTAATTGGAACAACGAATCTCATTATGCTCTAAGTGTCTATGAAAAAGTCCTTAATATAATTGGAATTTGGCCTTTGAATGCGGGAGATCTCAAATCTATTGCACGATGTTCCTTAGCAATTTTGATCCAGGTAAATGTCACAGAAATAATTAACAAGAGAAATAATTAATTAGAGCTGGTTGTTCCATCTTTAGATAAACAATGTGGGAATTTATCTAATGGATAAACAAAAGAATAAGAAGGTAAAAGAATAAGAGAGTAAGAGAGTAAGAAATTTAACGAAAGGTGGAACAACCAGCCTTAAACATTTCAAACGTTTGAGTAATTAGTAATTAAAAATATAGAGATCGTGAATTAACGCGGTTCTTTCCGGTTCTTCGCGGTGATTAGATCAGTACAATCGGCAGCCTGTCTCTGGAAACATATCGGCAATGCCTGGGTACTGAGGACATGATGGAGGCCTTTCTAATGGATCTCTCGTCTGTCGTCAGCCTCTCCAAGCTTCTTGTCATCCGTTTTACTTGGAAGCACACTTACATCCTGGTGACATCCATTATCGACGACTGGTCGATGTCCCGGGACATTCAACAACGGGAAGTTATGATGAGGTATACCCATGTCGGCAGAGTGGTGTCCTTGACGATATTATATCTGGGCTACGCATCAGGCTTCTCGTTTCTCTTCATGGCTGTACCATTTGATAATTTGATACCTTGGTTAAATGTCTCCAAGACAAACGATAACGACACGATGGTAACAACGTATTTTCTAGCAACCTACTGCGTTTTTGGGTCGCTATCAACGATCACTTACACCTGCGTTCTATTACTGCAAGCGGCGCAAATCTTCGTCAACGCTACCTCGCATTGCGGAAACGATGGTTTCTTCTTTGGCCTCGCGATGCATCTATGTGGACAGTTCGAGGTACTGCAAATGGATTTTGCTGGCATCGAAGTGGAAAAAGACAACTGCAAAAAGAAGATACGAATGTTAATTGTCAGACATAGCCATTTGATAAGACTTGCTGACAGTTTTGAGTACGCTTTCAACATTGCTATCTTAACGCAGGTTTCAATGAGCGTGCTGTTGCTTTGTGTAGAAGGTATTTCATTTTTATATTTTAAAAAATTATCTTTCTAAATGTGCATAAGGTCAATAAATAATACAAAATACGAAATATTTTTTGTTGGTAAAAATTATTGCGTTTTATGACACACACACACGGGGGAGGGGGGGGGGGGG
>NW_017277221.1:0-64410 GCF_001594065.2 Cyphomyrmex costatus | reverse complement strand
ACACGGGGGGGGGGGGGGGGGGGTCATTAACCGATTAAATCACCTATTAAGAGCAGGTAGAGTAGACAGAACTGAGTCTAAAAATCTTATACCATATCTTGCGGTTTACGCAACATTTAACGAGATGCCAATGTTGGCAGTAGTAGGCCGGGCGGACGCACGTATTCGGTAATTTTTACTAATTATTATTTTGTTAATTATTGCGAAAATTGCAAAACGGTAGAGGACTTTTCAACTCAGTTCAGTCCGCTCTACCTGAGCATGTAATTTTTTGCGGTTTTTCTAGGACACCCTGTATATGCAAAATATACAATTAGAATATCAGTTATAAGTTCTTACAAATTTTACGAGAACAAGTTACGAGTCTTACGATTCTGCTTAGAATTAATTCATTACAATTTATTTTTAGGTATGCAATTGATAATATCGTTAAAGTTAAACGATAATATTGCAGCAATAAAACACGTTGTCTTAATTCTGACGATGCTGGTGCAATTATATCTTTATTGCTACGCTGGCGATCAGCTGGAGCATGTAACCGGAGGGATCGCGTACAGCGCTTATGATAGTCCATGGTACGATTTTGATGTAAAAATAATGAAAAATTTACCTATGGTGATGCTTAGAGGAAAATTGCCTCACCAAACAACAGCTGGAAAATTCCTACGGATGAACTTATTTTCATTCAAAGAGATTTTGAAAGCTACAGGTTCCTACCTATCCGTTCTCAGAGTGATGATAGATGTATAAAATTGATATTGTCGGCATATAATTATAAATTATGATGGATACCTTCAACGACATTTTTCTTTTTTCATTTATTTGCGTACGTAAATACTCCTATATATGCGTGCAATATCGATAAACATACTTTGCCAAATGTTAGGTAAGAATATATCATGACCAATACTTGAACGTTTATATATATATATTTATACCACATTGTAATAAACTGCTCGAAACGCACAATCTTATAACTCAATAATCAACATGATAATATATATCTAAATCATGAAATGTTTGGTGTCGACTTGTTTCTTATTCAGAATAGTTTTTAGAATAATTTTTTTCTCTAAAGAGAGAAATACAATATCCTACAAATGTATACTTATTAATTATTAGTAGTAGTATATATACCATAAAAAAGGTTTTTGTCTTCGATATTTATTTAATATATAATGTGCATAACATAAGAAAATGATAAAATAATATTGTCACTATTCTTTACAGTACCTTATTACAATTTTCCTGCGTAAAATTTGTCTTTTTTTCTTTCTTATATTAAGTCCATCTGAAATCAACGTACGAATTTTTCCATCATATCAGTAAGAGCAACATAAGATATCTTAGGGAAAACTATTTGTACATACATCTATTATTTATCATAATATAAAATATTTAAGCGTTTATTCCAGATATTAGTAGGACTTATCGAGAAGTTGTACCGCGCATTTATATATTATTTGTACAAATATGAATAAAAACGAAGACTTTACTTGTATTTCCTAAGAAAGTTATGAAAGCTAAAGGTATGAATAATAAATTTAAAAAATCCAATTGGACGATTTAACCATAAAGGGGTTACTTCAAGTGTTGCAGGTATTTGTATATCTCTAACAAATCGAATGTTGAACGATGCGGTCATTGCGGAGAAACGTAGACGAAGAAATACAACTGCTATCGAGGAATAACAATTTGAAGAGATACGTACTTGAAAGATTTAATGTACATATAGTAATCTTAATAAAAAAAAACTTACGCAAGCGTGACGTTTTAAAGAATTAAGAATGGGATCAAACACAAATTGGAATACTGAGACTACAGATATTTTTAAATTTCATAAAAATTTTCTTGGTATAATTGGACTATGGGTATTAAACGAGAAAAATGTATTCTCGAGGATTCGGTGGTTTATATCGACAGTGGTTGAAGTAAGTTATCAAATAATACAATAAGCAATTTTAAAGTGGGTATCCACCGAAGAAGCATTTTCTTACAAATATTTGCAAATGTTTGCGAATGTTTGTGAATATTTTATATGTAGTGTTAACTCTGTTTTTTCTTTAGTGTTTTCTCTTTTAATTGTATGTGTTTAAAGGCTTCGTCGAATTTATTCAGTTTGAAAATGCTTGCAAACGTTCGCAAACGTTTTGCGCAGTTGGTGGACACCAACCCATCCTTCTCAAGTTATCTCCGAACTACATTTCCGTAATATGTAATTTTTCTCGATTTGAATCGTGAAAAAGAGTATTCAATATTATATCTCGAGTTTGAATTCCTCACTTGAGTCATAATTACAAATGTGAAATAAATCAACTCTCAAGATTCGTTTATTGAACTGCTCCACAACTCAAAATTAGTTTCAGTATAGTTTCTCAGCAGAAACACGACTATAAATACGGGCCTTATTATGTTTCATATGCAGGGTGTTCTGCGAGGAAACCGGCAAATGTTTAAAAAATGTGTTCAGGGATTATTTTAAGCAAAAAGTTCATGTACAATATAAATTTATTCGATTCATTTATCAAGATGTGAACATTTTTAATCTTGTTATAGTAATATAAATTTCTGATGTTCTATAAAAAAAATTGGTACTTTGAGGAAAGTCTGTGAAACGGATCACTTCTTGTTATACAGATACGCAGCATAATACCTCAAATATTTATTTGTTGTTAGCGTTGAGGTACTGAGATTATTGCACACAGCTATCTCATTATTATCATATATGAATGTATATGAATATTATTGTTTAAAATAATTTCTAGATCACATTTTAGCAGTTCGTCTGCTTTCTTGTGAAATATCTTGCATATTAAATCATATACATATGTATTTTAAATAAAATAAAAGATATTTATATTATAATATTTTTATATCATTTTTTCATAAACCAGACGAGTACATGGATCATTATGTCATTAGAAATGATTCGAAATTGCAATGGTAACGAGGACGCCATGGATGCTTTTTTATCAAGCTCATCGTCAATAACCAGTTTGGTAAAATTGCTTTTACATCGCGTGTATTGGAAACAAAAATTTATTTTGGTGGAATCAGTTATTCATGATTGGACTTACGTAAAGAATTCTCATTTCCGTGATATCATGTTGAAGTACGCGCGGCTAGGTAGTCTGGGTTCATCGACATACTTCTACATAGCTTCTGCCGCTGTAACCTTCGCCTTCAGTGTCATGCTCGGCAATATTTATTTGGCTTTGTTCTCTGAAAAGCAGACTTTTAATGGAACGTACGAAAAAAAACTGATGTTAGCAGCCTATTGCACCTTTGGACATTACTATACATTTTCTTTCGCGTACTGCGCCATTGAAGCTTTGCAGTTTGTACAGATCCTTGTCAACGTAATCTCGCAGTGCGGAGGCGACGGGTTCTTCTTTGATCTCACGATGCATATGTGTGGACAATTCGCAATTCTTCGTATGAACTTTAATGCATTGAGTTGCGATAAATTTTCCTACCGTAACGAACTTGACGTCTTGTTGAAAAGACATTATCGCCTTGTACGTTTATCGTATTATATGGAGAAAGCATTCACTCTGGCCATTTTGGCACAGGTTTTAATGAGCGTCCTTGTTTTATGCGTAGAAGGTTGTTATTATTTTAAAATTATATAAATAAACAGTATCGTACAATCAAATTTATCTTTATGATCCGGAATTTATATTTATTCGTTCTATGCTACTGTATGTGTAACATATAGAGTTAATAACAAATATATATTGAAATCTTGACGACAATAAATTTGTAATTATTTTACAAAAATTTTTTATTATTTTAAAGTTATTAATTATTTAAAGTTATTAATTATTTTCATATTATGTTCCTTTCAGGTTTTCTTTTAATTCTTTCACTTAAAATAAACGATGCTTTCACTGCTATGAAACACAGCGTCTATATTATCGCACTGTTGATACAACTTTTTCTTTATTGCTTGGCTGGACAGACGTTGGAGTTCCAGTCAAAAGAATTAGCCTATGGAATTTATGAATCACCATGGTATTCTTTTGACGTGAACATGATGAAAAATTTACCATTGATAATTCTCCGAGCAACTAATCCTCAGCAATTAACTGCAGGAAAATTTGTACCAATAAATTTTATGACTTTTAAGGAAATTTTGAAGGCTTCCGCTTCGTATTTATCTGTATTAAGGGTAATGATTAGAACGTAAGTAAAAACTTTTTTTTAGGAGAGAATAGATGATCTAATTCTTTCTTTATATATTATAAATTACTTTAATTATATAACTAATGTTTCTTAAACAATTGTAACGCATTGATAAGCATTTTCTGTAAATGATAGTGAATAAAAATATGCAATTTGATGGAACAGATTATATTAATATTGTATTTATTGCGCATTTATGTGCACTGATGAGTCAAAATATTCCCGAGTAGAAAATTGGATCCGGTCAATCTGAAATATCATGTGATTTTGACTAGAAAGCATTATAATATGCAGGGCTCTTACGAATTGATTGTCTGCAGCATCATCTGTCTACATCTCATTTACTTATAGATCGAGATTGTCTATATGTATTATTTTTATAAATTTTTATTTGTGAGCAAAAATGTTTGAAAGTAATTGGACCGTAAGCAATAATCCACGTAGACAATAATACATGTAGGCAAATGTGGCTTAGTTTTTTAAAATTTTTATTTGTGTGCAAAATGAATATAGGCAAATAATAATATATGTAGACAACAATACATGTAGGCAATAATACACATGTAAATAAAAATAATTTCATTTCTGAAATTTTTATTTGTGTTCAAAAGTGCATTTTTGGCAATCGGGCTGTAGCCCTGATAGTAAAATGTTGCCAATTTAAGCGTAAATTATTACAATGGTTTGAGCGTGATTACCAGTAGATCGGCAATCCTAGTTGTATTGTTGAAATTGATGAAGTGTGAAAAAATTGGTAAAAGAAAACACAATAAAAGTCGCATTATTGACGGACAATGGTTATTTGGTGATTATGAACGTGACAATAAAAAAATATTTATCGTCCCTGTTAAAGATCCCTGGTAAAGATACTTTGTTTAAAATAAATTTTTTCAAGAGCATAGTATTGTGTGATGAACGTAATTTATAATAAAATTGATATTTTCAATATGCAATTATAAATTATGAATGATCGACAATCATTAATATGCTAATACATATATATATGTATAATTCAAGAAATGTTTATTGTTAACTTATTTCTAATTTAAAATAATTTTCTTCTTTTCTCGAAATATCTGTGGCTCCGCAAACGTACTTAAAAATTATTATTATTGTAATAAAGATTTCTATCTCAGTATTATTTAATATTGTATATAATGGCCATTATAATATAATAGAATTGATAAAATAATATTAATATCACACAAATTCTTAACTCTTATAATTTTCTTGCTTAAAGTTTTTCTTTTCTTCTTCTATTAAATCTATATCTAAAAGCAATATATGAATTTGTCCCTCAGTGAGAGAGGTATAGTTTCCTACTATTGATTTATATGGAGATTACTATTTACATATTTTTTATTTATCATGGAATAAAATATTAAATGTCTATAAGTCTAACATTGCCGATATTAGTAGGATTCATCGGATACAGTTGTATTGCTCAGTTTTCGTGACTATATTATTTGTTTAAACATGAATATAAACGAAGGCTATACTTGCATTCTCCAAGAAAGTCACGAAAGCCGAAAGTATGAATAATAAATTTTATAAAATCTACTTGTCGGCTGCACCACAGAGGGGTTGCTTTAAGTATTGTATGTATCTATAGTTGTAACAAATCAAATATTCAACGATGCGGTCATTGCCGAGGAACGTAGATAAAGAAATATATTCACTTTCGGGGAATAACACATTGAAGGGATATTTGGAAGATTCAGTGTATAATAGACGGTGAAATAAAGAACTTACACAAGTGTGACATTTTAAAGTGCTTGAGAATGAAATCATATACGGATTGGAATACTGATACTACAAACATTTTAAAATTTTATAAAAATCTTCTTGGCATAATTGGACTCTGGGTATTAAATGAGAAAAATATATTCTCAAGAATTCGATGGTTCTTATCGACAATAGTGGAAGTAAGCTTTATTATTTGTAACCTTATTATATATTTTTTTCGCGGATAAATACTTCTTAATTTTATTTCATTAAAATTAATAGAAGTGTATTAAATTATATTCTATTTAATAGAATATAATTTAATACCCTTCTATTAATTTTCACACAAGTGTAAAATTTGCTCACAATGTCAGATAATACAAACTCTCTGTGCAATCTGTTGCTTTTCTGCAAACAGAATATGGAGATTTTGAAGAACTAATATTAATAAAAAATAATATTTACATAAAATTGATAAATATTTAGTATTATATTTTGTCTGTTATATTATTAATGTATTATAATTGTCTATTCATTAATAACTAAGTTGAATTGATCTATGTATGTAAATTTTTTGTCTTACGATTAGAGTAACCTCTAAAACACACATTTCTAGAAATTTATTAATTTCCTCGCGCGAAACATTCTATGTATTAAATCATATATATGTTCGAAATAAAATAAAAATTTATAAATTGAGATATTAGTATCTTTATTTCTTTTTTTCATGACCAGACGAGTACATCAATCATCATGTCACTAGAAATGATTCGACATTGTAATGGTCACGAAGATGCCATGGATGCTTTTCTATTAAGCTCATCGTCAATAATCAGCTTAGTAAAACTGCTTTTGCATCGCGTATATTGGAGACAAAAATCCGTTTTGGTAGAATCAGTTATTCATGATTGGACTTACGTGAAAAATTCTCACTTTCGTGATATCATGTTAAAGTACGCTCGCATAGGTAGACTGGGTTCCTCAATATTCTTCTGTATGGGTTGTGCTTCGGTCGTATCCTTTGTCTCCAGTGTTGTGATCGCCAATATTAATTTACCCTGGACCTCTGAAAAGCAAGTTTATAATGAAACATACGAAAGAAAACTGATGTTAGCGGCCTATTGCACTTTCGGAAAATATTATACATCCTTTTTTGCTTACTGCGCTATTGAAGTTCTGCAATTCGTACAAATTCTCGTTAACGGCATCTCGCAATGCGGAAACGACGGTTTCTTTTTCGATCTCACGATGCACATGTGTGGGCAATTTGCAATTCTTCGTATGGACTTTAATGCATTGGGTTGCGACAAATTTTCCTGCTATAGCAAACTCGACATCCTGTTGAAGAGACATTATCGCCTTGTGTATTTATCGCGATATTTAGAAAAAGCATTTACTTTAGTCATCTTGGCACAAATTTTAATGAGCGTTGTTGTCTTATGCGTCGAAGGTACTTTAAAATTACTTTAAAATTAAACAAACTGTATCAAATTTATCGTTATTTCAAAATTTATAATTATTTATTCTGTTATATACATGGTATAAAATATCTAAATAAAGAAGCAAATATAAATTTTATAACATTTAAAACAATAAATAAAGAATTTGTAACTATTTTAAACTTTTTATTATATTTGACATTACATACCTTTTCCAGGTTTTCTTTTACTTCTTTCGCTTGAAATGAACGATGCTCTTACCGCAGCAAAACATGGAGTCTTTATTATTTCACTATTAGTCCAACTCTTTCTTTATTGCTTTGCTGGACAGACGTTGGAATTTCAGTCAAAAGAATTAGCTTATGCAATTTATGAATCACCGTGGTATTCTTTTGACGTGAATATGATGAAAAATTTACCATTGATAATCCTCCGAGCAACCAATCCTCAGCAATTAACTGCAGGAAAATTCGTAGCAATAAATTTTATGACTTTTAAGGAAATTCTAAAGGCTTCCGCCTCATATTTATCTGTATTAAGGGTAATGATAAAAACGTGAGTAAAAATTTTTTTAGGATAATTGACAAGTATTTCTTTGTAAATAAAGATATATATTAAAGGAGCAAAATTGTATTACATAATTTATATGTTTATTGTGAGATATATGCTGATGAGCCAAAGCATTGTCACTAGCTATTTAATACTGTATTGTTCTTCTATGTGCTGTCAAATGTTATCTTATCAATCCTGTTAGGTACGAATTCTACAAGAATACCTTTAAACTCTAAACGTATCCATTGAAATGTTCTGCTAAGACATTAACGGTAATTTCTTTAACTCAGTATTGCTTAAGACAAGGTATATCTCTTTCTTGTAACAGTCTTCTACGATGACAGTCGAACTTTTCAGCAAGACAATGTTCCGTGTTACACTGCATGAGTTGTTCAATAATGGTTTGAGGAACATATAAGGAATATTTCATTCTTGTGTTCTAGTCACTAAATTCATCTTATCTCAGTCACATTGAGTATTTATAGAATGTGTTAGACAAATAAATTTGCTCCATATATAACTCCGTCGTAACTTAAAGTATTTTAAAGAACTGCTGTTAACATAACAGACCTCAATGAATACATTTAGAAATCTTTTGGAGTCCATTAGCGAGATTCTCTAAATGTCTTATCGATGATTATCGCTATTGTTAACTAGCGACAGCCAATGATAGGACAATTCTGGAAGAAAGCGCGGCTTTCATTGGCTGTCGCTAGTTAAAGATAGCGACGATTATCGAAAAAAATGTTTAGAGTATCTCGCAACCATGTTTGGCATAATCAATATAAGACCGCCGCTAGTAAAACATGCAGAATCAACATTAAGTGAATGATATTTTAGCTCATCGACATAAATAC
The DNA here is from genome assembly GCF_001594065.2 of Cyphomyrmex costatus. NCBI lineage: Eukaryota > Metazoa > Arthropoda > Insecta > Hymenoptera > Formicidae > Cyphomyrmex > Cyphomyrmex costatus. The sequence goes on along the minus strand of NW_017277221.1, from coordinate 55,652 downwards.
AAAAGTTTTAAGCAGATATATAAAATAACATTAAACTATAAAATGTTACAAATAAAAATTAAGAAACATTTTTATTTTAATATATAATTACATAACATTTTATATAGTTCCTATTAAATTGCATTTATCATAATAAGACGAATATATGTATAAAATTATTATACTGAAACAATAAAATTAATAATTTCACCAAATATACTTCACCAAATATTATTCCTATGATTGAGATGACACTATGGAGACAGAAATATAAAAACATGTAAAGGCATGATATGTACACCGATCTCTACACTTATTTTGTTCGTAAAAGAAGTGTTTCTGCGCAAGTTAATAAAACATGAGTTCGATGAAATAATAAGTTAATATGGCGCTATTGATAACTTATAATAAGAATTGAATGATAGTAAATCGATGGTAATTGGGCAAAATTTAGTTTGTAACAACTGAACAAAGTTAGTTTTGAATGAGCTATCATTCGAGTTTTTCCGCTTGCCAGAATGATGGATAAACGTTGGAACGATGACATCGCTTACGTTTTCTCTATTCATAGATTATTCCTAAAACTATACGGTTTGTGGCCATTACAGAAGCAGACAGTATTCACGAAGATACAATGGGGTTTTTGTTTGATTGCACAGGTACGTTAATGCAAGAAGGATGGTATAATTTTAAAATATATAATTCTCTTTTTTACATTTTATTCCTTTAACATTGCATTAAAAAAATTTGTTAATTAAAAATTTTATTTTTCTGTTTGGCAAGTTTATGCACAGAAAGAAATAAATTCCTGATTCACGTATATTTTTATTCTTGAATGTTATTTGTTTTCTTTAAGTGAAAAATTCTCTTTAATTACAAATGTTTGTTCGCATCAATAATAAATAAATTTATGCGAAGTAAATTTTATTTTTAAAATCATATTCTTATTTCTAAAATCATTATATTGTTCTAATAAGCTCAATCACATTATTTAAAAGCTATTCATTTTTGGATTAAGAATTACATATTTAATTACTAAAATGTACTCGACTTATATTCTGTGTTCATTTGTTGCGTGTTCGCGGGCAAAAGTTTGTATATGTTAAGCTCGGTGGCGTTGGTAGACGTCAGTATTAATTAAGATGGTGAAAATAGTATAAAAAGTGAATAAAGAGAGTTTTGTAAGTGATATGCTGTGTTCATGGGGCATGCCTCCAAACATAATTGAAACTTTCAAAGATAAGTGAAAAGTAGCTTGTTCTACCTAAGCATGCTGTATCATATTGTATGAGAGACGGCCGATTTTGGACGCATTCGTTTTTCACGTTCACGCTTCAACATGCTGTCAGCATGTATATGTGTATAAAAAAGAAATATTTATCAGTGTTAGGTTGGGTTACGGAGATATAGATAAGTCTATGTTAAGCATTTAATGGATTAAATCTAGTAAAATACTAACGTTTATATAAGAATATTATCGTATTTGAATTAAACTAATTTTTTTTTATTAAGTTGATGAAAGGTCTCATTTTGAAGAAAAAACAATGCTAATACAAGTATATTTAGTTTTGAAAGAGTGCCACACTCTTTCTTTAATTGAAGTAAAATTTATTTTGAGCTAAGAATATTCTTCACTTTGTTTTAAGAATAATTTATTCTAAATCGGAGAATGTTTATTCTTGGAGTTATTTTAAGCATAAAATATTCTTGAATTAAAGCATATACGCTTTGCTTTAAGAATTCATTTTTTTGCGTGTGCTTACAATGAAAATAAGTATAGATTTTGCTTATTTTTTTTGTAATGCAAAGTATAAAGAAAAAAACGGTTAAATCGAGCGGTAATGAGATTTTTGGTAAATATCTAGAAAAGGGAAGCCACCCCCGACGACCTTGACCTTGACATATGTTGTCAAGGTCATGACCCTGAGTAACCTCCCGCAAGTTTTAGGTGGGGTCGCTGTCCGTTAAAAAGTTATGATCTACGCGAAGCGAGAGCTACCTCACACCACTAAATGGGTAGGGACGAAATCCACGTGCAACAGTATAATTATAGAAGTGCATGCACATGCGATCACAGCATGAAGTGGGATGAGAATCACTTCGCTTGGAAGTCGCACTGTATAATAGAAATAAAACGTAATTTTTCAAACTGTTTTTGATCATAACTTTTTAACGGACAGCGACCGCCATCTAAAACCTGCGGGAGGTTACTCAGGGTTATGACCTTGACAACATATGTCAAGGTTAAGGTCGTCAGGGGTAGCTCCTCTTTTCTAGATATTTACCCAAGGGAGTACCATTATGAACATTATAGCTGAATTTTTGTTCAAAAGACTATATACTTTTGATAAACGTATTGAACGATTTTTTGAAATAATGAGTGAGATTCGTTAAAATCGTAACATAATGATGCTCTAGAACATATTTAAAGCGCATCAAAATCGGTTCGGTTCCGATTGTTCCCTTGTTAGACCGTTTTCTTTATATATTATACTTTGCAATAAAAATAAGATGATTTATTTCTTATTAATCTTTCAAATTATTCTTTTATATTTATTAGTATTTACTTAGATACTAATTGTTATTTAGTTTATGATACTACCTTGTCTGACGACGGAGTTCCTCTGGAGCAACAACGACGCCAGCTCAAATATAGAAAGTATAACATTCTTTGCGTCTACGACGACTGGAATTATAAAAAATCTATGTTTTATTATCAGTCAGAAGAGGCTGCGTACGAATATTAATGCTGCTATTGACGATTGGTTATCTATTAAAAATAATATGGAAACTAGGAAGATAATGAAGAAGTATGCAGTTAAAGCCAAAACACTCACATTTACGTTATTATATTCGTTGTATGTGTGCCTTGGCATGTATATAGCAGTCATTATATTTATTAATCTGAAGCAGATATTCTTCACAGACGAATTGAATTTAGCGAATGGTAAAATTGTATTTGTTGTGTAGTTTACAGTAAAAAGCATTTTTGTATTTGAAACCGTCCTTGTGAAAATTTTTAACATATGCGAGTTACTTTTACACAATGTTATTGTGTTATTTGAATATTTTTATTAAATTAATGTTTCTTAGCTTTAAAATAACATAATTTATGAGTAAATAATCAAAATAATTTATTTTAAAATATAAATTTTAAGATAAATAAATAAAATATGTTAACTTAATATTTTATAAATGTTAATTTTACTGAAGAAGTATGCTTTTAATTTTCTTACAAATTGCATCAGTATTACATTTTTTTTTCGTGTGTTAATATTTACATAATATTTTTTGTGTAACCTTCTAACATATGTATTTTATGTTAAATTAACATAAAAATTTTAATGAGCTGTTTGGGACAAATGAATGTATTAATTAAATATAAATTTAAACTTGACATAAATTTTCCAAGTATATATCATTCTTTATTTGGTTTTATAATCTAATTATAAATTAAATATATTATGTTATAATATTTTAATATTTTTTAATTTTTATAATATACAGTTAATACAACAGATTGGATGCTGCTGATTCCATCTGGTCCATTGAATCACTTCATTACTGGTCCACAATATGCGGTAATCTTGACTATCCAGATTGTTCAGTCGAGCGTATTATCTTTTTTATTATTTACCGTGGATAGTTTCTTCTTTAACATCATACTACATCTCACCGGTCAACTCGAGGTGCTTAAAAACAACTTCAAGACATTTACGAGCGAGCCAAAAACTGTTACAAATTATCGAAAGAAATTCGTCAACTTGGTTAACAGGCACAGCCTGTTGATGGAATTGTATCAAAATTTGGAAGACACATTTCATTTTCTTATATTATATCAAATTGTGGTAGTAACGGTTTTACTTGCATTAGTAGGTAATGTATATCAAAGATTTTATAGTTTGTATTTATATTTATATAACATCTATATACGTAATTGTATAAAAAAGTGATATTTAATGCATTTTAAAAATTAAAAAATTTATATTTAGTATATTTTATCATATTTTTTAATTTAATAGTTAGGTAATTCACAACTTGAACATGTTCATACATCTTTTAAAATGAAATGTTAATTTTTTTAGGATTGCGTTTAAATATTTGCATAAACGAAAAAAATCATGTTGAAGCGATAAAGAGTGTTTTTGTCTTAAACTATTTAGTCATGCAATCGTTAGTATATACCTATGGTGGTGAATTTTTGCAAAGGAAAAGCGAAAACATATTTTATACATTGTACACAACTTCCTGGTTCACGCTTCCTTCAGCATTAATGAAAGATCTGCATTTCGCGATGATGAGGTCGAGTATTCCGTTTCGTTTAACAGGCGGAAAATTTTTCTATGTTAATCGCGAGACAATGATGTACGTTCTTAAGACAGCGGCCTCATATATTTCAGTTTTAAGAATAGCGTTAAGAAAGAGTAAAATAAATTAATCACTATCAGTATAGCATCCATGTACATACATGTATGCATCGTGTGTGTGTAAGTACATGTAAATTTTCTAATATTACGCAAAAACTGATACTATGTATATATAGACAAATACGATTAAAAAGTATTTTGAGATATACATTTTGACTTTTATACTATAGAAAAAAAGACAATTGTTTGATTAAAGTAAATTGTCCAACATTTATGTGGCATATTAATCGATGAAAAAATTTGACGAGATTTAACTTCGTGATTTATACGCAATTTATAATATATTAAAATACATTGTTGAATTCTTTTAGTGCTATAGACGTGTAAATATGTCCAGCAAATAGCCTCTATTGTGAACGTTAAGGACTATTTATGTTGGACGAAAACTATTAATTTATTTACTAAACTACTTATGTACTAAATTTTTAGCTACTTTAGCTCTATTTTTCCGTGCAGTTATATATTTATTGTAACCTTTTTTTTTATAAAAACCTACTATTTTATAGAATATGACGTAATTTTGAAATTGTTTGTATCAATTAGTCTTAGCTCTATTTTTTAATTTCTTTACAATATCTTTTTATTTTCAGGAATATTTACTTCAAACAATGATTTACTTCAATGTTCTCATTTTACAGTAGATTTTCTTTTTATCTCCACAGAGAAACCCTGACGAAAAAAAGAAGTTTTATAAATGTTTTTTGGTTGAGAAAGCGTAGCTTTAGCATCATAGAACTTTCATCAAACGATATATACGGCATTTTATAAGCGTTCTGAAGATGTTTAAAACTCAATGGTGTTGTGTAAGCGTTAATAAACTTATAAAGTTTGAAAGCGTATAAACTCTTAAAAAATCGTCATCGAACGGTTGTCATCGCTTTATAAAGTTCCTTATTTTCGCCAGGAATTCTATTGAAGAAGTTTGAGGATATAAAAATACGAGCTTTATGATGAATTATTAGTTTAATCAATAATACATGTCTATTGAGGAAAATTTTTCTCTATTATTGCTTAGTAAAGATGTTATGATATCGTCAAATATCATATTTGTGCTACAGTTTCTTATTATCGCTATTTTATCTCTATACATAACATTTTTCTATTTTTTTTACATCTTATTTACATTTTTCTACCTGAAAAAAATGTATATAAGTTGTTTCTTCGGGCAAAAATTATAGGACAAGAAACTATTTCACTGTTGATGCAGTAAATTTTATATTTACCAGTAAATGGAATTTAAAAAGTGCGGTTGGAAACCTATTATTTCAAAGACAAAGTAAGTATCTTGGAGGACAATGTCGTATTATGTATAACTATATTATTTATACAAATAATACATATGGAAACACAAGGTGTACTTGGATTCTTGGAAAGTTAAAGAAAATGGTATAAAAGGGTAGGTATAAATAATAAATCAGATAAAAATCCAGAGAACTCAGTTTCGCGAGGGGTTGTCGCAGCAAAACAAATGCGGGTTGTAGTTATCGAATATCATTACAATGCAGTTATTGTGGAGAAGCGAAGGACTACATTCTCTTTCGAAGAGAAGGCAAACTAAAGAGAAATTCAATATAACATAATTGCAATAGTTATCAAATGAAATAAATTAAAAGAGATTATTACAATCCGCAGGTTTTGAAGTATTTGAAAATGGGATCGACTGTAGATAAGTGGAATACTGAAATTTCATACGTTTTAACGCTTTATAAATATGTTCTTGGTATACTTGGACTCTGGGTGCTCAATGAAGAAAATATATTTTCGAGAATTCGATGGTTTACATCAACGATAATAGAAGTAAGTTGTTATTATTAGTTATTATTAAAGAAGGTAATTGATTTCTAATTCTATCTTGCTGTTTTATTTTGATATTATGTATGTTTTGTCTAATTTGAAATAATAAATTTTATCTATGTATGTCACATTTTACGTAATTTTGATAATGTCTTACAAAAGTAAGTTGAAACATTTGATGAATATTAAATTAGGTTAAAAAAAATAAGATTTGGCAGAGAAACCTCTGTAATTGTGCTGTTAGCATAGTGGAAAGTTGGCATTTTCAGTGATGTTCTGCAACATACATGATGTCATTTAATAAGCTATTGAACACTACTATAAGAGAGATATAGCTACAAAAACTGGTGTTTAGATCAATACCGTGCAAGCTAATTATATATATTAAGGGGTTATATACATTTAGAGGGCTGGAAAAAGCGATTTTTTTAGGATTTTTTTTAAACAAAATGAAACTATATACATGTGTATAACACATTCAATAAAGTTATATTTAAAGTGTATTTCAAACATTTTTTGTACAAAAATATTTAATAATTTAGAATATTCGCCGGTTTACAGAGACGTATTTAAAAAAAAATGGTTTTGCGGTGAGCAAGATATCTCGGCAGGAACTCATCTGAAATCAAAAATCCAAAAAAAATTCATTAGTATATTGTATAAGCTAGTAATTAATCGTTCCATTTCTGAAAATATTGATTACAAACAAAATGGCGGCTCATTAAAGAAAAGTTTTCGATTTTTACCTTAAAAATTGTCCTTTTTTCGTTAATAAAAAAAGAACTACTCATTTAAAATATAAATGCTTCGATTAATTACGAGATATTCATGTCCAAAGTAAGTAAAAAAAAATTAAAGATCGTTCATTATTTTTTTGAGATATCTTGCTCACCGACTTTAAAAATGTAGTTTTGAGAAGAACGCGTTTAAAGTTTAAAACCAGAGAAAATGTATTTAAAAAAATTTTGTTTTTTACTTACATAGTGTCATTTATTCCAGGCCTATATAACAGCTCTTCTGCAGCAGTAGCAGCTTCCAAAGTTTTAATATATCTTTGTTTGCGAGCCGTTCTTGCTTCCTGCGTACTCCACTGCGCTCTCTGTTCAGCGATAGATACGCGCGCTGCGTCTTCACTTTGAACATAGCGATGTGAATTTTCGCCTACGCTAACGCCTAAGCTAACGATTAGTTGCAAAATCACACGCAACTAATTTCATGACGATCGTCAACACACAACTTCTACTTAGCAATTCTTCGCGTGCGACATGGAAGTGAGCACAAACCACGAACGTTCAAACCCTAGTAGTCTCATCGTTGATATGAAAAATTTAGATTTATAATAAAGTGAACTTTTTTTTTTATTGTAAATACATTTATTTTGCTATTTATGTATGAATTTATATTTTTGTCTCAAAAAAGCGCATTAGGCCGCACTATCGAGTGTCCGCACAGTGAGACCATGCAACTGTCGCAATGCTCTCGGACGCAAGTACATAACAGCCTGTATCTTTGGAAATATTTGCTGAATCGATTTAAAACTTTCAGGAAATATTCTTCTAAATACCTACTTTTAGAAAATATCATTTTTGAAAAATCGATTTTTTTGAAAATTTTAAACGTATATAACCCCTTAACAAATTTGTAAATGTGTAGAACAATATGTACTATAGGGTGTTCAATAAGTCATTGGCCTGACCAAGAGAGAGCAGCATCAGTACGTAAATAGTGTTGTCATTAAATAGATCTAACCTTTATTAGCATAAATAATATATATCGAAATTCGTGATAGTCTGATGCGTACAAATAGGTTGAGTTATCGTGATATTACAATAATTTCCCGATGAATATTAGCTTAAATTCCAGTTAAATAAATATGTATAATTACTATACAATTATATATATTTATGAATGAGAAACATTATTGTTCTATATATTAACAAAACGACATTTGTTTATATGCATAATTTGCCTGCATGATATTAATTTAAGAATTATCAGGTTTTCGCGTAGCTATATTATATTTTTCTTACTACTCCGTCATAGCTACTAAAATGGCGTCATGTGTGCTGTTGTGTGAACGTCACTAAAAACGTGATTTTCCCTATCGACGAAACTACAGTCACATTATAAAAGTGTTAAGTTTTTCTGTCAAATCGTATACAATTTAATAAAAATAAAGTATGTATTTTTTTTTTACAAGAACTCAATATCTTTATTTTTTTTTAATTAGCTCAGTGCAACGATCACCCTGTCAATGGAAGTTATCCAACATTGTCGTGGTCATGAGGACACATTAAATGCTTTTTTATCTGCATCCACATCAGTAACTAGTATATCGAAACTGCTTTTACATCGTATAAATCGGAGACACAAATTAATTTTAGTAGAATCTGTTATCGATGATTGGACTTTTGTAAAAAATTCTTGTACGCGCAATATTATGTTGAAATATGCACGCGTTGGTAGGCGAGGTTCTTCGGTATTTTTTTATTTTGGATGTGCTTCTTGCGTGTTTCTTTTCGTACCTTTTATATTCGCCAATTTTGATCTGCCTTGGACCTTTGAAGAGCAGATTCACAATAATAAATCAAGCGAAAGGAGAATGCTTTTAGCAGCTTATTGCGTCTTCGGAAATTATACATCTATCACCTACCGTTTCGTTGAAGTCCTACAGACATTACAAATCCTTGTTAACTGTATATCGCAATGTGGAAACGATGGATTTTTCTTTGATCTCACAATGCATGTATGTGGACAGTTCGAAGTTCTTAGGATGGAATTCTCTGAAATAGAAAAAAGCAAAGAATTGTTTAATCGCAATAGACTTGGTAACATGTTAAAGAGACATCATCGCCTCATATATTTAGCTCATCACCTGCAAAAAGCATTCAGTTTGGTCATCTTATTTCAACTTTTAATGAGTGTGACTTTATTATGCATTGAAGGTACATTTTATCTTAAATAAATCATATTCTTATTTACGTTATAATAACTATTCTGAAACAGAGTAATATTACAATATGTAATATAACTATAATATATTATTTAGTAATAATTTTTATTTCATACAAAAAAATGTATACATATATATGAAGCAAATGTTTCCTTAATGCCTTTTTAATTCTGGTTTAATTAGAATAGATGTATAAAAATTTGTTAAAAGATTTATAAGAAGCCTTAAATTTATCAATAATTATCATATGTATATACATATAATATGTATAATAGTTGATTGTCATATGTATTTCAGGCTTTCAGTTAATCCTCACGCTTTCGATGCATAGCATATACACTGCCATGAAACATCTCCTTTTCGTCGTTGTTTTATTGATACAACTATTTCTCTACTGCTTCGCTGGACAGACGTTGGAATTCCAATCACAAGGACTAGCTTCTGCAATTTATGACTTACCATGGTACAATTTTGATTTAAACGTAATGAAGAATTTACCATTAATGATCCTCCGATCAACCAATCCTCATCAATTAACGGCAGGAAAGTTTCTAGCAATAAATTTCATAAGCTTTAAGGAAATTTTAAAAGCTTCCGCTTCGTATTTGTCCGTATTAAGGGTAATGTTAGAAACGTAAGCGGAAATTTCTTCAAGGAAAAGATTTTTTTTTTCGTCTTTTAATGCTTATCCTTATGTTAATTATATGTATATGAGTAATATATTTTGAAAATGTAACACTTGATAAAGAAATTATTTTATGTATGTATTTTCTACTATTACACACCTTAAGAAAATTTACTTTAAATAAAGTTAAGATTTCTTGAAGTAATGACAAAATTTAAAAATTTTCGAGTTAATTTAAAGCGTATAAAAGGTTAATTTAAAATAACCTCAGATCTTTAAAATATTTCAAGGCCAACATTAAAAATGTTGGTTAATAGTTTGCAAAATTGACAATAAACTCTTTGTACGAAGATGTATCAGCGTTTATTAAACGTTCTTTGCAAAGCGTTACTTTAGCATTATAGAACTTTTATCAAACGATAAATACGGCATTTTATAAGCGTTCTGAAGATGTTTAAAACTCAATTGTGTTATGTAAGCGTTAATAAACTTATAAAGTTTGAAAGCGTATAAACTCTTAGAAAATCGTCATCGAACGGTTGTCATCGCTTTATAAAGTTCCTTATTTTCGCCAGAAATTCTATTGAAGAAGTTTGAACATATAAAAATATGAGCTTCATAATGAATTATTAGTTTAATCAATAATACATGTCTATTGAGGAAAATTTTTCTCTATTATTGCTTAGTAAAGATGTTATGATATCGTCAAATATCATATTTGTGCTACAGTTTCTTATTATCGCTACTTTATCTCCATACATAACATTTTTCTATTTTTTTACATCTTATTTACATTTTTCTACCTGAAAAAAAAATGTATAAGTTGTTTCTTCGGGCAAAAATTATAGGACAAGAAACTATTTCACTGTTGATGCAGTAAATTTTATATTTACCAGTAAATGGAATTTAAAAAATGCGATTGGAAACTTATTATTTCAAAGACAAAGTATCTTGGAGGACAATGTCGTATCATGTATAACCATATTATTTATACAAATAATACATATAGAAACACAAGGTGTACTTGGATTCTTAGAAAGTTAAAGAAAATAGTATAAAGGGTAGGTATAAATAATAAATCAGATAAAAATCCAGAGAAGTTAGTTGCACGAGGGGTTGTCGCAGCAAAACAAATGCGGATTGTAGTTATCGAATATCATTACAATGCAGTTATTGTGGAGAAGCGAAGGACTACATTCCCTTTCGAAGAGAAGGTAAGCTAAAGAGAAATTCAATATAACATAATTGCAACAGTTATCAAATGAAATAAATTAAAAGAGATTATTACAATCCGCAGGTTTTCAAGTATTTGAAAATGGGATCGACTGTAGATAAGTGGAATACTGAAATTTCATACGTTTTAACGCTTTATAAATATATTTTTGGTATACTTGGACTCTGGGTGCTCAGTGAAGATAATATATTTTCGAGAATTCGATCGTTTACATCGACGATAATAGAAGTAAGTTGTTATTATTAGTTATTATTAAAGACGGTAATTTATGTCTAATTTCTATCTTGCTTTTTTATTTTGGTATTGCGTGCGGGAAATAGCCAATATCTCAAGCCGTTGAGTTATTTCTTTAACCCCACTCTTCTGCGCAAAAACGTTGCGGTATAGGCACATTACGACGAGCACTTGTAATGAAAAATATTATGGCTAACGAGTGGAGGTATATTGTTTATAGCGCGGGACGGGCGCGGATACGAACTCGTTTCGCTCGTGCTTTCGCTCCATAAACACTAGCCCCCACGATGAGTTACACAATGTACTATTTCTTACTATACCATAGCTACTAAAATGGCGTCATGTGTGCTGTTGTGTGAACGTCACTAAGAACGTGATTCTCTCTATTGACGAAACTATAATCACATTATAAAAGCGTTAGGTTTTTCCGTCAAATCGTATACAATTTAATAAAAATAAAGTATGTATTTTTTACAAGAACTCAATATCTTTATTTTTTTTTAATTAGCTGAGTGCAACGATCACCCTGTCAATGGAAGTTATCCAACATTGTCGTGGTCATGAGGACACATTAAATGCTTTTTTATCTGCATCCTCATCAATAACTAGTATATCAAAACTACTTTTACATCGTATAAATCGGAGACACATATTGATTTTAGTGGAATCTGTTATCGATGATTGGACTTTTGTAGAAAATTCTTATACGCGCAACATTATGTTGAAATATGCACGCGTTGGTAGGGGAGGTTTCTTGGCATTTTTTAATTTTGGATGTGCTTCTTGCGTGTTTCTTTTCTCACATTTTATATTCGCCAATTTTGTTCTGCCTTGGACCTTTGAAGAGCAGATTTACAATAATGAAACAAGTGAAAGGAGAATGCTTTTAGCAGCTTATTGCGTCTTCGGAAATTATACATCTATCACCTACCATTTCGTTGAAGTCCTACAGATATTACAAATCCTTGTCAACTGTATATCGCAATGTGGAAACGATGGATTTTTCTTTAATCTCACAATGCATGTATGTGGACAGTTCGAAGTTCTTAGGATGGAATTTTGTGAAATAGAAAATAGCAAAGAATTGTTTAATCGCAATAGACTTGGTAACATGTTAAAGAGACATCATCGCCTCATATATTTAGCTCATCATCTGCAAAAAGCATTCAGTTTGGTCATCTTATTTCAACTTTTATTAAGTGTGACTTTATTATGCATTGAAGGTACATTTTATCTTAAATAAATCGTATTCTTATTTACGTTATAATAACTATTCTGAAACAGAGTAATATTACAATATGTAATATAACTATAATATATTATTTAGTAATAATTTTTATTTCATACAAAAAAAATGTATACATATATATGAAGCAAATGTTTCCTTAATGCCTTTTTAATTCTGGTTTAATTAGAATAGATGAATAAAAATTTGTTAAAAGATTTATAAGAAGCCTTAAATTTATCAATAATTATCATATGTATATACATATAATATGTATAATAGTTGATTGTCATATGTATTTCAGGCTTTCAGTTAATCCTCACGCTTTCGATGCATAGCATATACGCTGCCATGAAACATCTCCTTTTCATCGTTGTTTTGTTCATACAACTATTTCTCTACTGCTTCGCTGGACAGACGTTGGAATTCCAATCACAAGGACTAGCTTCTGCAATTTATGACTTACCATGGTACAATTTTGATTTAAATGTAATGAAGAATTTACCATTAATGATCCTCCGATCAACCAATCCTCATCAATTAACGGCAGGGAAGTTTTTAGCAATAAATTTCATAAGCTTTAAGGATATTTTAAAAGCTTCCGCTTCGTATTTGTCCGTATTAAGGGTAATGTTAGAAACGTAAGCGGAAATTTCTTCAAGGAAAAGATTTTTTTTTTCGTCTTTTAATGCTTATCCTTATGTTAATTATATGTATATGAGTAATATATTTTGAAAATGTAATACTTGATAAAGAAATTATTTGATGTATGAAGTTAAGATTTTTTTTAAGTTATAATAAAATTTTTGAGTTAATTGAAAGCGTATAAAAGTTTAATTTAAAATAACTTCAGATCTTTAAAATATTTCAAGGCCAACTTTTAAAAACTATTTTCATTGCATCTGGAATTTTTAAGTTTGTTTTAAAGTAAGACTAAATCAATATATAAGCCGGTATGTATAGCCGATTTTTATATCTCAGACTGTTTTGAGGACAGTCTCGTTATGTCATAAACAAAGATCGTATTAGCATTTTAAGATACTATTTTAGACAGTCTTAAAAGAAGAACAAACTATGAATATCGAACTATGATACAGATGCGATAAGTTCAACGCGCAATGTCATTGTTTAGGTTGTAATCATTCACAAATATCGATGGATTGACAAAGAACGCGTTCCATATCATGTATGATGCGCAGAATGTATCATTTCATCATTACAGTTTACCGAATATTATTATGATACATTATGTGTATCATGCACTACACGGAACGCATCCAAAGTTATTGCAGAAAATTGTGCACATTATGGAAAAACATGAATATTACAAAAATGTACGATCACAGAAATTATACATAGTACTACTTATCTTATCACCATAAAAATCGATCAATGAACAAGTGAAACGTTCGACTATAGTAATTCCTCTTAAAACCGTATATCGCATAAGTTGAACAACATATCGTACATGACGTGACAATTTTCTTGAGATCAAAACTAGCATGTTGCCGAGCATGAAGACAAATTGGGAGAGTGGTATGAACTATGGCTTCTCAGTAATAAGGATGATGATGTGGATAGTCGGTGTATGGCCTTTGCAATGGGACGATATGGTTTGCACATTTCGTTGGATTGTTATATTTATTGTGGAGGTGAGATAAAACAATGAAAAATTTGTTTTTCTTAAATATAGCTTGTGACGATAAATACAAACATCTGCCTACATAAATTTTTTACTAAGAGTTAATAAAATCATAATTTAACGCTTGACTGTACAAATCTTTTTAATTGGTTTTTTGATTTCGCACCGTCATATATTCTGCTGCTGCTTTTTCTGCTGAACGCAACATATGTGTGTTTTATATGTTTAACAGAATACATTATCTTAATCTTTAATATACTATTTCAAAATAATTTCTGTTAACTTATCCAAATTATCCCACTGTTGGCTGTACCCTATGGCACAGATATTTTACAAATACGCGTGAATTTTTCCAATTAATTTTTCTACTTTTGGGAAAAAAAACCGAGAAAATCCGCAGAAAAATTAGAAAAATTCGAATTTTTTTCCGATTCTTTAAAACTATAATTTAAAAAAAGAATTATAAGATTAATTAGATTTTTTAAGAAATTATAACCTTCAATTAATTCATGTGTGTCTAATTCGTATTTAATTTAACTTTATTGTAAAAAAATTTATGAAAATTAATTTATATTTATTTATGTGAAACAGTTCAACCTTTGATATCGTATAGTCTCTCACAGTGATCTGCACGCTGATAGAATCTCTCCAAAACTGCGGTGATACTAAGGACGTTCTGGAAGCTTTTCTTAATATAGAGTTCTACGTTCATTCATGGATAAATGTCGTTTTAGCGCGTATTTATATGAAAAAGATTGCCGTCAATGTGATGTCTGCAATTGACGATTGGTCGTTTTCGTCGAGGGAGAAACAGTCTTATTCAATAATGACGGGATATGCACGAATAAGTCGAATAATCGCTGTGACTCAGTTAATGATTGGATTCATAGCTATTGTCGTATATCTTACCGCTATCGTCGTAAATAAACAACAGGTAATGTTTTTTGTGTATAATATTTATTATATACTTCAATTATATTATACTGCAATTCATAAAAATAATCCGTAAAAATTTGCTTGTATTTGTAAAAAATATAATATTATGATTAGAGCAAATAATATATAAAAAATTAATTAAAGAAAAAAATTAATTAACTAAAGAATGAAATTCTAAGAGAATAAAGTATTGCTACTAATATAACCTTTTTTTATAAAAATTTATTATTTTGTGATTTGTCTTTTATAATTGTAAAATTATGTGACACATCTTAAAATACTTTTTATAGGTCGTAACTATTGGTAATGAAACAGTAACTTTATGGAATTTCATCATTCCATCAACATGTCTATTCAGAGGGATTTCATATTCTATATACAAAGCACTTTTTCTAATGCAAATATTACAAGTATCTATTGTATATATAGGACAATGCGCAAACGATAACTTTTTCTTTGCTATTACAATGCATCTCTGTGGTCAATTGGAGCTTTTGAGAATTCGCTTTGTTGAACTTGTTGAAAAAAATGCTGACGAAAGGAAACATTATCGCAGCATATTGGGGTCTTGGGTCAGAAGGCATTACAAATTAATAATACTGGCCAGAAATATTGAAGATACCTTTAATCTCATTATTTTATTTCGTTTGACGATAACTACCATTGTTATTGCCGTTTCAGGTATTCGTATATATTATATACTATATATTATAATCGCACATTCCATTTTCCTTAATACTCATAAAAATTTTTTTTTACTTTATTAAATTTTTTTTATACTTTATTAAATTACAGTATTATATACAGTATATTCAACTTCTAAAAAATGAAATTATCTCTTATATGTATGTACATATTTGAAAGAGTTTTCATTTTTTTGTTGTATTCCAAAAATCAGTCCGGCTAAAAAAAAATGTATTTGAACTCGCTTCGCTCGTGCGCTCGCGCCCGCGTTGTGCAATAAACAACTAATCCCCACTCGTTACACAATGTATTATTTTTCTAGGAAAATCTTTATTTACGATATTTTGCTCTTGAGATCAATAGGGTAGTTTTCAAAGAAACGGTACAAAATCTGAAACTTCATGCTTTGACACAAATTATAGCGCTTCTATTGTGAAATAGAATTGTGTATAGTGACTGATTCTTCTCGTGGCGAAAAGTACTTTACTCTTGAATCTAATAGTGTGTAGTTTAGTTAGGAGTTAATTCATGGAGAATAGATCAATATATTAAGTTCTATTTGATAACAGAAATTAGCACAAAATCATTCAGATCTTATTTTATTTCATTTTATTTTGTGTGTGTGTGTGTTCTTTTCGTGTAGTCCTATTAGCTTAATGTTAAGCTAGCAGCGCTACACGTTTCTTCTAAATGGCATATGGTACAAAATTGTATTTTTTACGCACAAGTTAGCACAAAATGAGCACTAAATGTTATAGTTTAAAAAGTCTTTTTCGATTCTACTTATTTGGTTCTGCTAGTTATAGGTCTTACACTTCTTTCCCTAAACCTTTCCAACTTACTTTTAACTATTCTATCTCTCCACCATCCTGCCCTAATAATACACTTTCCACCATTCTTTCGTCATTCTGTTTTAGCTTCCCAATTTCGACTAAAAAATTAATTATTAATCAGTGACTTATATTATATGTATACAATGTTTCATTGAAATCTCAATTTGGGAGGTTTCTCTTGCACGCGAATGCAAAAAATTAGGCAAAAAAAATAGAAAAATATCCTTTTCAGGAATGCGTATAATTATGTCCATTAAGAATCACGATTATACTAATGTATTGAAGAGTATGTTATCTGCTCAATTGTTTATCGTACAATCATTTTTGTTTACACATGCCGGTGAAACTTTACGGAAACAAAGCGAATCGATTTTTATGGCTATATATGGCACAACATGGCACGATATGCCGCCCCCTATAGTGAAGGATTTTATATTTATTATGATGAGGACGAAGATCCCTCTTCAACTTACTGCTGGAAAATTTTTTTATATTACTCAAAGGACTACGACAGATATTTTAAAAACTGCTTTGACTTACATATCATTTCTACGAGTAACAATGGAAGAATAGTCCAATTATTATATGAAATTATTGTTTATTATCGTGTTGCATGCGTAGATAATAGTGTGTAAATATATGAAATAGAATATATTTATATATTTTAGTATATAATATATTGCAGTTTCTCTGTATTTTATTTTTAGATCTCTTGAACATTTTTGTTCTGCCTAAAAATTTGAACAAAAATTTGTTATACACATTATTATTATTGCAATAATTTGCACATATCAACAGATGTCGAAAATATGTTTAAGTTTCTTCTCTTATTGCTTAATTTATTATATTTGAAATAAATACGAACATCTTCATTAAAATGTAACATATAATAAATCAAAAAAAATTATTAAATACAATATATGTTCTACTAATTGTTATTACCAAGAATAATTACATTAATAAAATAATTCACGTTCTTGAACAAACATTACAACCACACATAAGAACTTTTAATGAACAAGAAAGTTTAGACGTGAAAAAAAGGAAAAATTTTCCATTCAAGACTTTAATTAGGGTTGTATTGTTATAAGTATCATTTATTTAACCTGATAATATACAAATTTGAAAAAGTAAGCAATTATATATGTATATGGAAAAAAAGTAATACGCAATTAAAAATGTAACTTAAAAAATTGAAATTTGTCTTACTACTTGTACTTTTTTTGTCACATATTTGTTATCAATCATTATGTCAAGCAGAAGCTGTAAGTTCTACACAAAATGTTATTGTTAAAATCGTGATTGTTCCAAGGTATCGGAATGACAAATTATGATATTGTGCACATTATGGAAAAACGTGAATGTTTCAGAAATGTACGATCACAGAAATTGTAGTGCAATACTTATCTTACCACCATAAAAACCAATCGATGAACAAGTGATACGTCCGACTATAGTAATTTCTCTCGGAACTGTATATTGCATAAATTGAACAACATTTTATGTACGATATTGCTACAATTTTCTTGCGATCGAAAGTAGCATGTCGCCGGACATGGAGACAAATTGGAACAGTGGCATGGATTATGGCTTCTCGATGATAAGAATGGTAATGTGGATAGTCGGTGTATGGCCTTTGCATCAGAATGATATAGTATGTACATTTCGTTGGATCATCATATTCATTGAGCAGGTAAGATATATAAAAATAATTTCGTTTCTTAAAAATATAGGATGTGGCGATAAATGTTTGTAATGTATACAAGTTTTTATTGAAAGTCACTGTAATTATATTCGATAAATGATAACAATATTTTAATTAATAATTTTAATTTTGGAGGATTTCAGATGTAGTTGATGTTAAAAAAATCATAAAACCTTTAATTAATTGATGTGTATAATCAAAATTAAATTTATTTCTATCATCAAGAATTATGTACAATCTAATTCATGTTTACCTATGAAATGGTTGAACCATTGCTATCATATAGTCTCTCACAGTGATCTGCTTGCTGATAGAACTTTTCATAAACTGCGGTGACACCAAAGACGCTCTAGAGGTTTTTCTTGTGATAGAAGCGAACTTACACTCGTGGATAAATGTTCTTTTCGCGCGTATTAACATGAAAAAGATTGCTATCAACGTGACATCTGCGATTGACGATTGGTCGACTTCGTCAATAAAGAAGCAGTCTTATCTGATAATGACAGGATATGCACGAATAGGTAGAGTAATCACTGTGTCTCAATTAATGATTGGATTTATCGCCGCAATTGTATATTTTCCTGCTATTTTTTTTGGAAATAGACAACAGGTAACGTTATATTTGTGTGATACAAATACTTATCTTAATAATTACTTTATACTGGCACCATACAATATAATAATTGTAATAAAAAAAAATATATATAAATTTATCTGTGTTAGTAGAGAATAATACGATTATCATAAATAATAAAGAGTATTAAGAAATTAAATTAATTAATAAAAAATAAAATTCTGAAAAAGTATTATTACTAATACAAACATTTCTTACAAAGATCGCATTTTAATTAAAAATGTTGTTACGTGTTCATAATACGTTTGATATATTACTTGTACAAATTAGTTCGGTCCGTTTTTTGTGTTCAAAAATGTATTTATTTCAAAACAAAATGAATGAATAAAACAAATTAATTAAAGTATTGTCCATCTCTGGCTACTACTTTTTCCCATCTCTCAGGCAATTTTCGAATTCCATCTCGAAAAAATGTCTCGTCTTTGGAGGCGATCATCTTTTGGAAAACGGACCGAACTAATTTGTACTCCCAATTATGTTGGTCATTTGTCTTTTATAATTATAAATAACACATCTTGAAATATTTTAACAGGTCGTAACTATTGGCAATGGCACTGAAGTTTTATGGAATTTCGTTATTCCGTCAACATGCCTATTTCGAGGGGTTTCATATTCTACGTACAAAGCACTTTTTCTCATGCAAATATTACAGTCCTTCATAATTTACACGGCAGAATGTTCAAGTGATTGCTTCTTCTTTGCTATTACTATGCACCTCTGCGGTCAATTAAAACTTCTGAGAATTCGCTTTGTTGAACTGGTTGGAAAAAGTACCAACGAGAGAAATCATTATCGTAGCATATTGCGATCTTGGATCAGAAGACATTACAAACTGATAATACTAGCTAGAAATATCGAAGACACTTTTAATCTCAATGTCTTATTTCGTTTATCAATAACTACCATTTTTATTGCGATTTCAGGTATTTATGTGTTGCAATTGCCTATTTATTTTCTCTGCAACTAATAAAATTTTTTACTAAAGTATTGCACATTATTAAATTTGTTTATAAAAATAGATTTACAGAAATTTGATTAATGATGTTGAAACTTGTAAAAATTATTATATATTTATAATAAATTACTTGACACAATAAATATAAGTACTGTTGAGAAAGAATTGTATCAAAAATATGTGATATCAAAATAAAGTATCAATCATATACCTAAGTGCAAAAAATGAAACATTCAGAAAAAAACAAGAAAATGTCCTTTTCAGGAACACGTATGATTGTGTCCATTAAAAATCATGATTATACTAATGTAGCAAAAAGTATGGTCTTCGTCCAGTTCTATATTGTGCAGTCCTTCTTGTTCACGCACGCCGGTGAAACTTTACGCCAACAAAGTGAATCGATCGTTTCGGCAATATATAGTACAACATGGTATAAACTGCCGCCCTCTGTAGTGAAGGATTTCATATTTGTTATGATAAGAACAAAGATCCCTCTTCGACTCACTGCCGGAAAATTTTTTCACATAACTCGAAGCACTATTACAGATATTCTGAAAACTGCATTGTCATACATATCATTTTTACAGGTGACAATTAAATAATCTAACTATATCATATAATATTATTTGTTTATTATATCGTATGACATGTAGATATAAGTTGTAAATAAATGAAGCAGAATATAAATTTATATTTCAATATATTGTAGCTTCTTTAACCATATTTGTTTTTTTATTGCAATTTTGAACATTTATGTTATGACAAAGAAATGTCACTATCAGGTCATTATTATTTATAAATATACTATTTATACATAAAATTATTAGATAACAAAATGTAATAGCTTAAAAAGAGTTTTAAAAAATAAACAATTACTAATATTATAAAAAAAACGCCATAAGTTTATGTAACATGTAATTACGAGTATGTAATTTTCGTGTAGCATAACAACTTTTTTCTGAAAAAGTTTTTCCTCAAAAGCACACATAAGAAAGTATCATTTGTTATAAAGACAGTGTTAATGAAAGTTCAAAAAATATTAATTTTTTAATTATAATAAAACGATACAATGGCAAATGAGAATCAAATCGTAATAACAAAAGATAAACATAAATATATTAGCATAAAATTTAAAATATTAAAAGTTAAAAATTTATAAAATATTAAAAAATATTAAGTTATGTATACATTTAACATATTTCAGCCTTTTATTCAGGCCCTCTTCAGAAATACGAAGTTCTAACGCAGCAAATAGTAAGTATGACTACGACGGTTATGTTATGAATATAATATAAAAATTAAACTTAAAAATAAGTATAAAAGTATAAAAAATAATGAAAAATATAAAATATAAAATTGATGTGAGATGAGTGGTTGATCAGAGAAAATGAAATCACTTGTCAAACAATTGGCTGAACGATTAAGAAAATTTTTCGTTATTCTGTTGAAGACAAGATATTATGTTGTAACGATGCATCCCTAAAATTAATGCATCCTTCCCCAGCTATACGAACCAAGCCGGATGCCGCTGCATCGCAGCGAAGAGAGCGCATAGCGCTCGATAATTAAATCATAAAAATGAAAAGTTCAAGCCATATTCAAAAAAGAATACTCAAAAATGCAATGTATGCAACTTTCAGCAGATTTTCGAATCGCCTCCGCCTTCCACTGTTCCTCTCACCGCCCCGCGCGCAGATCAAACGTCGCTCGAGCATCGTGCGTATATATTAATATTTCAGGACATTGTAGTTTTTTAATTTTGTTTATATTTTACTTTTGATTCTTAAATATATATTTATGATAATAAAATGTCAGTATTATGTTCACTTAAAATATAAATGTGTCATTTTTCGCTTGAAATAACATAACTTTTTTTATGAAAAAAATGTATACGTTTTTAAAAATTTAACTACATGTAATTTTTATAAATGTATGAGATTGTTATATATTCTTTTCATGCATGTGTAAAATAATTAGGTAATAAAACACAATTTTAAAAAAATTTAATTAATTACCTCAAATAATTATATATGTATAATTATAAAATGAAAAGTTCAAAGAATAAAAGTACTTACGTATACAATTTTTCAAAAACATGTCATGACTTTTGAACGATATGTGTCGCGTCACAGGTGACTAGGATGACTAAGCAGCAGACTTTATTGCATGCTCAGATACGTTTATGCGTGTCTCCAGTTTTGCTTTTAACGTAGATTCGATTAGTCTGCCTACCTCTATAGTCTATTAACTCCAGTGTCTCCCCTAAAGAATAAATATACATATAATTTTTTATCTAGAAGAGAGAGAAAGAGAAAGAGAGAGAAACAGAAAGAAGGGGGGAAATATAAATATATTCTTCAAGTTCTTCTTGATATCAACATAATTTGAAATAGCAAATGTTTGGAACTTTGGAAGCTAAAATACATTTATTACTTGAATTGTCTATATGCCAAACTTCCACAATGATCTCTCTTTTTCTGTAGGTACGCATTACTTCAAAGGGTATCGAATAACAATTTCTTGGAAAATGAATAAATTGTATAGACCGCAAATTCTGCATGTCGGTATTTTTTATACACGCTATACAATTCAAGAAATATCAGAGGATCGTAATGCAATAATACAATGTGATCGAGTAATTTGCCGTCAAACAAATATCCTCTTTGTAGAATCTTTAACATGCATATACTCTGATGCGCGCGAGTAATTCAAAGTTGCTGTATTCTCTCGATCAATAGTTGTAGAAGAAAAGGGGACTATGATAGACAAAGAATAGATGCGCGAGTGCCGTAGTATTGTCAGCATGGCGGATCAATTAATGAAGTATAGATAGTATTAATATATTGCATAATACAGTACCAAGAGCTATTAAAGATGCACACTTGTGCGATCAGCTCGAAATCGCTTCGTGATACGCTTCGAGAATGGTGTATTGGAACAAGGATGCTATTTACGCATTGTCAAGTTACAAAATTTTAGCATGGCTCGTAGGAGTGTGGCCAATTGATGATAATATTTTTTGTTCAAGAATACGTTACTTGTTTGTAATTGTAAGTGAGGTAAGAGTTTACTTTATTTTTAAATTTGTGTATACATACATACATATTTTATATATATGTATATGTATATTACTCAAAACAAAATTAATGCAATACCTGTTTCACCCTTTAAAATTAGGCAAATTTCAAAACGCAATAACTTGAAAAATCATCATATCGAGATGTTTAAAATAGCATTTTACAGCTTAAAATCTCTGTTTTTCAAATTAATACCTAAAAAAACGGTCTTACACATATTATATGGAGATACACAAAAATAAATGAAGATGATGCATCAAATCTCAACATTTTTTACGAAATTTGCGATATTTCACGGCACGAATTAAAATTTGTTTATTTTTAAATCATACTGTGGAACTTTTTAAAAATGTCGTAAAAAATTTGAGATTTATCTTAATTTTATGTTTGTGTAACTCGCCTATACGAAACTAGCCCCCTACTTTTTGAATTCAATTATTTTGCGAATTGTGCTGAATTGCCGGCCCACTACTTTGCAATTTTTTCGATTTTTAAGATTTTGTAAGGACTGTAAGGTTGTACTAAGTTGTGCTAACATTGTGCCAAAGTGGTATTCTCAAATAATGACAACAACAGAAGTTAAAAAAACGATTTTTTATAATTCGGAATAAAAATAACGCTAAAATTCGTATCCGTTATTCAAAATTGCATATCTGAGTTGTGCTAGCCTACCACAAGTCAGCATAACCGTTACATTCGCTGGCACAACGATATTAAGGGTACTTTACTTTTGAGCGCGAACCCGTGTGAAGCTGGTCCCCCAAATATTAAAAAGTCGATTTTTTTTCCTTATTCATTCGTTTGCTCATCGTCTGCTCACGAATGCTCAATTGGAATTTTCGTTTGCTCACCCTTAGTTCAAAAGATATACGAAAATTAAGTTTTGGTATCGAATTAAAAAATCATTTTTTTTTTTTGGTATTCGTTTGATCATCGTTTGATGACAAATCTTTTGAACTAAGGGTGAGCAAACGAAAATTCCAAATTTTCCTGTTAACGAACGTTAAACTTTCCACGCGAAGTATCCTACCCCCCTTACCAAGGGGCAAATGACTTCCATGATTGTATACTGTTGGGGGAGACTATCGACGGAGCGGGTGCGGGAGACCCGTATGAAGCTGGCCCCCCAATATTAAAATATTTCAGAAATGTTAAAAGTATATATATTTCAGAAATGTTAAAAGTATATATAACTTTTGCTATAAATATTTTTAAAAAAGGAAGTTCCTAAAGGAGGGGTTATGGCCCCCATGACTCTCTGTGGATTCGCCACTGGCACAACTTTAACAATCCGCGCCTGCGCAACAAATCTCGCTTTGAACAATCACGATTATCACATGCTTCGTCAATATATATAGCATTATAAGGCAAGGACACATTTGAATAAGAACAATCGTCAACAAATCTATAACTATTTTAGATTTTGCTGATGACAACACTATTGATGGATGTCTACCTTGCTTGCGAAAACTCCTCTGAGGATCCGATTGACACGTATGTGGTGGCCTCAAGCGCAATGCTGGGAATTGTCAAACTTACCATGCTGCAAATACAACGATCCACACTCTCGAGCAATCTATGCTCTGCTATTCAGGACTGGTGTAACATCAAGGATGCAAGGTCACGCGAGATCATGATCCAGTACGCACGCACGGCGAGAATAATTTCGCTGTCTTTGTTTTACTGTGGATTCGTCTCCCTTACATTTTATCTATTGCGACTTTTGCCCTTTATAAATGCGACAGCCAACGGAAGGACGTTTGTCCTTCCGATGACCTGTCTCTTCGAATCCGTCTCCAATCTCCAGTATTCCCTCATTACGTTCTACCAGGTGATTCAGTTGTTCGTGACATATGCTGGAAACTGCTGTACAGAGGGAATTTTCGTCGGTATCACAATGCACTTGTGTGGACAGCTCGAACTTCTGATGAGTGACTTTCATCAAATCGATCACAAGTATAAGCGTGAAGGAGGCAGCATCATCGAAAACTTTGTCATAAGACATCGAAAATTATTAAGACTCACAGAAACTGTTGAAGAGTCTTACTCTATAATTATTTTGACTCAAATTTTCACCAGCGCTATTTTATTATGCGTAACAGGTAAGTCCCATGAATTATATATTTTTGGGATTTTTTTATGTAGGTATATGTATAAGAGAGTTTATAATATTTTCAAAGAAAAAATATACATATATATTTAATTATTGCTTCAAAAAATCAAAGATGTACAATATAATTGTAATTTTAATTTTCGGTTTTTTTCTTATTTTATTAATTTTTTAACAGTCTTTAATTAATTATTTAATATGTAAAAACTATGTGAAAAAGATGTATAAGATATACGAGGATTGTTATGTAAAAGTTCTTAAAAAAACTATTTCTATAATAGCATTATAAATGCATATTTGGATGTCAAAAAGCAAATAAATATTATGTTAACAATTATTTTATTACGAATAACAAGTACGTATTGTAAGAAAATGTTACATGTACGTTATATCAGCTTTGAGCTGAATTGTGAGAGTTCAATCAAAGTAAAATTTTTAAGGAATTATAGTTTTAAAAAGATCAGTCAGAGACTAAAATATATTAATTTAAGGCTTCGGACTCATCGTATCCTGGCACATTCATGATATAGTTATGACAGTGAAGAGCATTATAATAATGATTGTTATGTTGATGCAATGCTTTCTGTATTCATATGCGGGTGATAATTTAAGAGATCAAAGCGAAGCATTATCATTCGCACTTTACGACAGCAATTGGTACAATTTTCCGCCTAACGATATAAGAGACTTAGCGTTTATTATGATAAAAACGAATATACCCATTCGTCTAACTGCCGGAAAATTTTTCTACGTCACACGTGCTACTTTTACGGACATTTTGAAAACTGCAGTATCTTATTTATCCGCTTTACGTGTTATGATTGACAAACAAGAAACAAATAATTAAATAAAGATTTTTCTTTATCACATACCATGTCACATATTCTTTAAGAAAAGCTTTTGTAGTGATGCGAAATTTTTAATCTAACATTAATGTATAATATTAATATATAATTTTAATTTATATTGCATAAAAATTAAACATTTTTAGAAATATATTATAAGCAAACTAATTATTTGAAAATTTTTTATTTTGATTTATTATTATCAATGTCATACGGAACGTTTCGACTTCATTGAGTCTTAATCAGTCATAAATAACTCATACAAATTAAAACATAAATCGAATGAATTTAATTTAAGTTACCTCAACGCAGTATTAAATTTTTACTTATTTTTATTTTTAATTTTAATACCGCGTTGGCGTAACTTAAATTAAATTTATTCGATTTGTATGGGTTATTATTTACGGCTGATGAGGACTCACAATCAGTGAAGTCGAAACGTTTCGTATGACATTGATAATAATAAAATTTATATAATTATTACATCTTGTATAGCTCAATTGTTTTTTTGACCTGGAAAGATATTTAAGTTTAGTATTGATATTTAGTTGAGCGAATCATAATTTAACATTAAATTTATTCATGATAATTCCTTATTTTGAATTTTCTTCGTAAATAAAATTATATCTCAATATTAAAATTCTGTAAATAAATAAATTTAATTGTATTATAGAAATCATCAAACAAATATATCTTTGTCTAAAATTAATTTTTATATTTGAGTTTTGACAAAGAAGCTTTGTCTAGATATGTATAGTATAAAATCTTTAATACATGTATAAAATTACTCACTCGTAGCGTATAACCAATTTTCTTCAATCAATTTTTGTAAAGTGATTATATACAACAAAATGTTAAAAACAATCTACTTATCCGTACTGTATATTTTTATATTAAAAAAAAACTAAATATACAACATTTACAGTTGAAATGATACAACGATTGTCTAAGACGAAATAAAACATAATGCAGAACTAAAACGTAGTGTAAGTCTACTATAAGCGGAAAATAAAATTCTTCTCTTGAAAGTTCATGCACGATAGCATGAAATGATTGTTAGCAACTAAAAAAATATACTCTTACAATTTTTTATCGAGCAACAGTTATGCATATATAATAATATAATTCTCTATGTTTTACGATAATGCGTTAAGAGCACAGTGGTAGGCTGGCATATTTCAAGATAAATAAAAAATGAGTCGGTAACATAGACAGACGTTATATCGAATACATCATTGGTTATTGGTAGCAGTTACAGTCATTACTTTAACCCAATGGCAAGTGAACGATGGAAAGACGATGTCGCATATGCGATAACTCCTTTTAAATTGATAGCATGGTCCATTGGTATCTGGCCACTTCAAGTTCGTAATGCTTATTCGTTGATACGATATGGCATTGGCATCTTTTCCGCGGTAGGCACTTTCTGAGTTTAACTTCAACGATCAAACATACGATTCTTTGAGGAGAATGTAAATTAATGTTTATTTGATATTTTATTATATGAAGACGTGTCAATAGGTCTTAATGATTGTCGTACCTTGTTTCGAGATGTATTTGGGCTGCACTGACGCGGAGACAAGCATAGATTGTCTCATGTTAATCTGCTGCGGAATACTTGGTGTGTTAAAGATAGTATGGTTCCGCATGTACGCAAGAAATTTGGCTAACAATTATTGCTCTGCCATGAAAGATTATTTGACAACTGAAAACATAAAAGAACGTGCTATTATGAGAAAACATGCTTTTATGGGAAGGACTTTGTGCTGCTTAATTTTGGGTTTCTCTTACTTTAGTGATATAATGTATGGATTAATCGCTATTCTGGATGAATATAAGCATGTCAATATAACGAAGGACACCATGCTAGAATATCCAGTACCATCGAAATGCTTTATGAAGTTCTTAAATGCTCCAGTAAGCGTGCATAAAATCTTCTGCCTTATCAATGTTATTGCATTAATGCTAGCGAGTAATACTAATCATGGTATTGTCAATATGTTATTTAAAGGCTTTTTATCTTTTCGTTGTATTTTAGATTAGCTAAAGATTAGCGATGTTTATTTTAAAATACACGTGTATACATATTACATACATATAAGTATATTCTATACATAAGAAATTTTTATTATGTTTATTAATACAAATACTTTCGTTGTTTGCTGATATAGACAACATTGTTAAATCATGGAAGTTTTACTTTATTTATATTTAAAAAAATGTTAATACCAATCTGCATATATATATCAATGTATTACTATAATCTATATCATTTTCTTTAATGATTGAAAGGTAATGATGCTTTATTTCTAAACATTACATTGCACGTTTGCGGCCAAGTAAAAATTCTAAGAGCCAATTTTCTTAATTTTGATATCAGAGGCCCGCATATCTATAATCGTTTCAATATATTGATTGAAAGACACAAATACTTAATAAAACTGGCCAGAGAACTTGCCGAAATGATTAGTTTCGTTTTGCTGATGGAATTATTTATTACCAGTATTCTTTTGTGTATAATGGGTATGTGAATGATATATATACTACTTATAATTATTTTACAAATCTGATTAGTATATAAAGATCTATATTAAATAAACAAATATTTTTTTCAGGATTTCAACTTATTTTACAGCTAAATGAAAACAACGTTGTTTTAATTACAAAAAATTTAATGGTACAAAGTGCTTTTTTAACACAATTAACTTTATACAGTGTTATTGGGGATTATTTAAAATCTGAAATGGAAGAAATAGGACTTTCTATTTATCGGAGCACTTGGTACAATTTTCCTGTAAAACTGACGAGACTAGTAGTCTTCATTATTATGCGTTCAGATTTTCCAGTCACTTTGCAAGCTGGAAATTTTATTGTTGTAAATTTGTCAGTTTATGTAAATATCTTAAAAACATCTCTTTCGTATCTATCTCTACTCCGCGTAATGGTAAAGGTATGAAATATAACATATACTCTACAAATAAAAAATAATAATTTTACAAATTATAAATACGTTTATTATTTAGAAGATTGTGAGAAAGATGATTTGAATGAATAACAAATGTATTAAAACATTGTTTTAATAAAATTGTTGGTTGTATTTAATTACAAGATATTACTACAATCATCTGTGCCAAAGTAATCTATTTCACACATAATTAACAAGATATATACATTTAAACCATGTACATATAGTCGAATTTATTATCAGATGAATGTATCGAAATTTGGGAATTAAAGAGAGATACATAAATTTCTATTATATAAAATTACTTATGCAATATTCTTTATCAGTATGCTAATTTAAGAAAGTACGTGTGCGAGAAAAAGAAAAAGGAGATAAATAATTTGTGCAATTGTATTTCTATTCTTGAATAAATTAAGTTCATATTATTCAACCAAAAAAATAAGTAATTATAATAAAGTAACTGAAATCAAAAATTTCATTTAGGGGTAATTTTTATACTGCAATCTGTCTGGTTTCGGCATTCAGTTGTTGTACATGTAGAAAATCTTGTATAGAAAGAATTCATTCACACTCCCATATTACATTGACGTCTATGTTGTGATTAGATCATGTGGAGCTCTTCTCTTCAATCTAAGGAAGGTCCTCTTTGATTTCTTATTAGATTTGTTGCTAGTTTGTTTTGATGACTTTTAATTCGCTCATTATACTTTTCAGTTATACATATATTAAAGAAAATTGTTTGATTTCTGTTGTTTTCCGTTATTGACTTACTTATAAGAAGATCCACGATGTCGGTGACATCGATTTTTAAATACTAATTTGTGACATCTTATTTAAAAGAATTTTGTTATGACCATTGACACATATATTTGAATTTTTGAACAACTTAATTCTTAAGACGATGGAATGTTTTGAATCATAGTGGTGTTGATTCCAGTCTCCTACACTTACATACATGACTTTTAAACCATGTTGAGACTGTTAGAAGGCTGGGGGAGCATTCACTTTCTTTCACACCCATGACTTATTTGATTTTGTATATGACTACTGAAGATGGCCCGGATGTAGGCCGAAACGTCTAGATGTATATATTTTATTATTTATTAAAAACGTTTATTTGATCGTACTAATTACAGCGAATTGCTCTCATTAGCCTTAATTTTTTATATTTTGGACCTAATAGTGATTGGAATCTATAAAAGAAAGGGTGTATTGAAATGATGTTTTAATAAAGTTGCTGGTTGTAATTATCTCAGTTATTTGTGCCAAATTAATGTTATATCTGGAGACACGGCAGTGTCTCAGCGCTATAAGCCATGGCTTCTTTACGCGAACCGGTGAATTTCGGGGAATCGAGGTTATTGAATCTCAATAAGGACTGATCCAATCAATTTTTAATTGTACTGAATTGATTACGCTTATATAGTATTCATTGTATATGCAAATTAAGATAGTACCGCATGGATTTTACTTTTTAATTTAGTAATTTAATAAAAATAATACTACATGGATTTTTAAAGATGATACCACGTGTGTTTTACCTTTTAATTTGGAAGAATATAGAATTTAACTTAGCGCGCCGACTGTTGATATCAAATCTTTTGTACAAATGATACATGTCATTAAAATATATAGTAAGTAGTATACAAATAAAAATTTAAAAAGTAAATCGTTTGCACAATAATCATTTTTATTTTTTGTGTTTTGGATAGATTAAATTTTTAAATAATGAGATATAAAATAATAGAGCTTACACAGAAGGAAACATATATACAGCTGACGGTTTGTGTAATGGAAAAGGTAGTTATTCAATGAACAATGGCTTAGAAAACTTAGTCATACTCATGTATAAATTTTTATGCATCAATGGAAACTTCACATGGAAGTCTAATTTTCTATATTTTACTATAATGCTCTAAGAGCGTAGAGGCAGAATGATGAGCGGGTGTATGTTACCAGCTGAATAAAAAATGAATCGAAATAGAGGCCTTACATCTATATACGAAGCGAATCATCAGTCATTGGCATCAGTTAATATTATTACCTCATCCCGATGACGAATATACGATGGAAAGACGATGTCTCGTACGCAATGATCCCTTTCAAATTGTTAACGTGGCCTATCGGCGTTTGGCCGCTTCAAGTTTATAACGTCTATTCGCTCTTACGATGCATCTTTGCCACCTGTTGTGTGGTACGCATCTTTCTCGATGTCAGTGAACCTTGTCGCGTGATAGTCCGAGAACATATACGTAAAGCATCTCTCACATCACATCGTCCTAAACAAAACTTCGCAATGGCAATATCAAGTGCCTGTACTCCTAGACAATAGCTGTCTCATTGACAACGTAGACAGTGAAGATTTCTTTCTAAAGATAACGTGAGTGGTCCGTGAATGAGCACGATCGTAAGCTGTTGGAAGTTTTGACTGACAAATATCTTTTTTTTTTTTAATCTTCATGCCTGTTGTGTAATAGCTTATTCATGCTTGATGATAGTATAATTCATTTTAAGTATAATACATTCTAAATGTATTATATTCTATATGGTTTGTTTCATTCGTGTAAGAAAGATAAACTAAATAAATACAGAATGGCAAGGAATTGGCCGTGTTTAGCAGAATATTTATTTTGGAATTGTTGGAAGTTTGATTGAATTATATTTTTAGATCTAGGAAGATAGTCCCCTTCCCCCATCTAAGCGAAGAAAATTTTGGAAGATATATACATGGAATGAAAAGTTTTGCTGAAATATCTAAAAAGTTAGATCTAAAAATAATTTTGTTGAGCTAAAATAATTACATAAAACGCTTAAAAAATAATTATATAAGGTGCTGAAATTGATGATAGATTGTTAAAATTTTTTGCATAATTATTTTGATAATTAAAAAAAAATTATTTTCAAATTGGTATCTGAGTTTTTAGATATTTCAGAAAAATCTCATTCTTTTCGTGCAAATAACGTTAAATATTTTAACATATATCATTGTGTATTTTTAAATCAGATCTTTATCTTTAATTCATATTCTAGCATCTTTTTATGCTTTATATTTATGTAGACAAAATATTGTTGCTATATTTATATTAGTTTCTAACTGTTATTTGCAGTTAATATTAATAAAGATTCATCAAAGTAGAATGCAGATATATTTTTTTAAACACGTAAAGTTTTATATAAATATACAATTTATACATATTAACAGAGCCTAATGGTGATATTGCCTTCCATCGAACTCTATACGGACTGCAATAACGCTGAGCAAAACGTAGACAGTCTTATGTTACTCTGTTGCGGAATACTTGGTATACTGAAGACAGTATGGTTTCGTATTTACGCAAGGAATTTGACTAACAATTACAGTTCTGCTTTGAACGATTATTTGATGATTAAAAACGCAAAACATCGGGCCATTATGCGAAAACATGCTTCTACGGGAAGAATTCTCTGCTGTTTCCTAATGTGTTTTTCTTACTTTAGTTGTTTATTATACACAGTAATTCCATTTTTGGGTAATGATAATAATCAAATAAATGTAACGAGTGAGGTAGTATTACGATATACAGTACCATCAAGATGCGCCTTGGAATACTTCAATGCTCCAACAAACATGCATACAATCTTGTGTTTTATTGAAGCTATCTCACTCACTCTAACAAGTACTACTAATCATGGTAATAGTTGTTATTTGATATCATATTTTTTGTGTTGCGTAATATTTATAAAATTTTATTGTAAATATCTATTTTAGATAATATCTCACCGATTTCAATGTTCTTTTATTTATTCCGTATTTATTAAGTTTAATTTTTTAAATATAAATATATAAATAATATTTTGTAAATAATAGCAGTATTGAATCAAAATATATCAATGTGTATATTAATATAATACTACTATATCGTATCAATTAATTTTCTATTAAGGTAACGACTCCATGTTTTTCAACATTACGCTGCATATGTGCGGTCAAGTGGAAGTTTTGAAAGCCAAGTTCATCGATTTTGATGTTACAAGACCGCAAGTTTATAAACGTTTTATCATGCTAATTAAAAGACACAGCTATTTGATAAGATTGGCCAGAGAACTTGCTAATACAATTAGTTTTATTTTACTAATTCAATTATCTATTCTCAGTTTACAATTATGCATAGTGGGTGATTATTACATCATTTGTTGTTTCATAAAATATAGAATTATTTTATAAGAATTTTTTTACTAAACAAGTAATTTTTTTTTCAGGTTTTCAACTTATTCTAGCATTGAAAAACAGTGACACTGCTATGGCAGTAAAAAGTATAATGGTGCAAAGTACTTTTTTATCACAATTAACATTATATAGCTTTATCGGGGATTATCTAAAATCTCAGATGGAAGAAGTAGGACTTTGCGTTTATCAAAACAACTGGTATGACTTTCCCACAAAACTAACACGAAATTTAGCTTTCATTATTATGCGGTCAGAATCTCCCGTCACTTTGAAAGCTGGACATTTTATTGTGGTAAATTTATCAACTTACATGAGCATCCTGAAAGCTTCTATTACGTATCTGTCCGTACTTCGAGTAATGGTGGAAACATGAAATATAAAATGTAAAATAAAAGAATTTTACAGAAACTCTAAATTGGTTTAAAATTTGGCAAGACAGAGATGTATAAAAAAAAAATGATGACTTTAATTAGAATAATATTTTAATAAAATTGTTGATCATAGTCAGAACGTGCAATCATCAATTGTGCCAAATCAATTTATATATACGAGTGACGGGGCAACTTCGTCGCTTTTCTTACTCTCAATTACTCTCAGTTACTCTCAAAGTTGGGTGCCAGGCACGAGAGAGCGTGCCACTCCTCGATACTCTATAATAATTCTCTAAAATCCGAATACTCTAAATATCATGAACGTTACTCAGAATATCACTAATGTTACGCTCGACGACGGTAACCGGTAAACTCAGCCACGGAATTTGTAATCAGCAACGTAACTCAGCAACGAAAATTCCAACTGAGCATTTGTGAGCAAACGATGAGCAAACGAATGCATGAAGAAAAAAATCGATTTTTTAATATTGAGGGGCTAGCCTCACACGGGTGTATCGCGACGCGAAGGATCGGCGGCCTTACAAATCGTGACGTCTGTCTCACCTCTAGGTTCTCCTCCGTCCAGTCGGCAGCCTCCACAATCCTCGGGGATTCTCCCGGTCTCTCTCCAAATTTAGATCCTGCTCTCTCTCTTACAAAAGCTCTCGTTCGCCACTCCTAGACTCATGGTCGCCAAGCAAGTGAAGTCTTTCAGTTCTTTCTCAGAGCGTCTTTCAGTTTTTGAACATGGCCGGAGATACTACCGCGTCTCCTGATAATAAAAATGTTTAGTTTAAAATGTTATATATAACGTTTGCGTAATGTTATCTGCGCTTGACTCCTAGTGCCCTTTTCTCTCCAAATTTATATTTGATTTATAGAGAAGTTTTTGTTATTTAAAATTATTATACGTGCTATAAAAATATCTTTTTATTAATATAATTTTTTAAATATTTTGTAATAACATTTTTAAACAAAGAGTTTAATTATGTTTGTATATCAGCCAGTAAATCAATTTACTTTAATTAAATCTTACATTAAAATTGAGAAAAAATTTTCAAAGAATTATTTACTTATGGTTTTTTTCAATATCTTGGTGTAATTTATTTCTGTAAGTATATTTCTCTCGGATCTTCAACTAGTAACATATTTCAAGATGGTATGTAGTACAAACTTATTTCTTCGTAATAAGGCTTTGCAACGAGACTATAACGGGGTAAGATCCCCTATGAGAAAGTGACATGTGCCTTATCATTAAGCTGTTTGACCAATGATACAAATTTGAGTTGGGTTTTTCCGAATTATATATAATGACAAATTACATATCACGAATAGTTATTTCTAGTCATGCGTGATAGCAAATGTGCAAGGCTACAGAAATCTTCAATAACGGGGTGCATAGCGAAATGCGTTCTGATCAATAAGTAATGAATAAAGGTATGAACTGCGTTAGCTAGTGCTTACGCTCGATGACACCATAAGCCTTAACATACGAGGATGGCATCATGCAAAACATGGAACAAAGAAATGTCTCGCGAATTTTCTCTGTATAAGCGATTAATGTGGCCACTCGGAACGTGGCCTTTGGATCATGACAGAAACTTTGCAAAACTGCGTGCGCTGTTTATTATAGTCACACAGGTAAATTGTAAATATTATTCAATTGAGAAATATTTAGTTTAAAATAAAATTGTTTATTTATTAATATATAATTTTCTCCAACACGTGAAATGCATATGATAATCATTTGGATAAATAAAATATATACATAAAATAAGATTTTTTGACCGATAGGAATATAAAATATATGTTTTAATCAAAGTGTTAATTTACTAGTCAATGTGTACATTTACATATGGTAAATATATTGATTATAGCAGATTACAGTAACCGGAATTGCGACGTTGTCAGTCATACTAAATTAAGGCTGAACTTCCGAAAACAGTCAACGTCCAATTATTATGAATTTTGGTTCCAAAATACTCCAAATGACGTCAAATAATTGCCTTTAAATGGATTGTCTCCAACAAGAAGATTTAATGCGAAAAATATAATATTTGAATGAAGTTACAGAAGTTTGTATTATACTTATTATTTTTAGTATACTACATGTTTATCTGCTAAGGGGTACACAACTTCCACGCAAAGAGATTCTCACTTCACCTCCTCTCTTTCCTCCCCCCCCCCCTACTTTAGGGGCACATAACTTCCACGCGCAAAGCGACTCTCATTCCACCTTCCTTGCTTAAGGAGCGCACACTTCTACGCGAAGCGACTTTTATCCTACCTATTTCTTGCTTCAGGGTTACGCAATTTCTACGCGAAATGAGTTCCATCACTCCTCCATCTCTATGGGTGCACGAAAGTGGGGTAGATTTTGGAGGTCAGGATTAATATCAGTCTCTCGGAAATGGTTTGCAGTAAGCTATGTAACGATAATGCATTTAGGTGGTACATAACTTTACATAAACATTCCATTTACATTAAACCTTTTTGTCCATAAAAATCGATTTTAAGGGCATTCATTCTGACATCATTTGGAGTGTTTTTGCTAAAATTCATGATAATCGGGCGTTTTCTGTTTTCAAAAGTTTATCTTAAATTAATATATTTATAGGAAAGTAAACAACATGGGGTATGTAATACCCCACATATGGTTTGTGGAGTATCTCTCATATCTCATGTTATACTTTATCGTACTTCGCGAATATCAGGTAGAAACGATTAATTTTTTCTACCTAGCTCGCGCAAGATTTAAATATAATAATAACTAATTTTGTACAAAAAATGTTGCTTATACATATATATAAAGCAAATAACATTTTCTAAATGTATTCTAAAATGTATTCTTTCCTTGGCGAAAAAAAAATAAATAAAAATTGGAGCATAAGTTGAATGTAAATGCAGAACAACGGAAGAATTAACAAAATTTTTAGAAAGCGTAAATTAGAACAGCGAATGTTTACTTTTTGAATGCTGTCTCAATTTATGCTTCCTAAAAGTTTAATTAATAACTATTATTTTCAGTTTCCATTTAGCTTATACGGCTCGATTTTTATTTTCACTAAGATTAAATATACATATCTTATACTCTTTTATATATTTATTTTATATTGACAGACTATGATGATAGTTTATATAGGCGTGGACTTTAGTTATCAAAACAATACTACTCTGGGTTTGGTTATCGATCATCTCATGTTAATGTCATGCGGGACTTTAACTATCATAAAGACAGCATTGATACGATTGCACCGCGATGATTTGTTGAAAAATTTGTGCAATGCATCGAATGACTGGACGTATATTACAAAACAAGATCATCGACAAATCATGTTTCGCTACACCAATCTAGGCAGATTTGTCTTCTTCTTTCAGATGGGTTCCTCGTATTTTGTTATTATGCCGTTGATAATTGAATCATTTTTATCTTTTGCGACAATATCTTCACAAAATGTAACATTAATTACGAACTCCGAGAAAGAGATGCGAGCACCTCAGCTACCTCAAGAGATGATTTGTCCATTCGATGCTCTAATCGTTTGCTACAGTATATGTATTCTTCAATGTATTCAACTAATTAGTACATGCACGGGGAATGTTGGCAGTGATGTTTTCCTTTTTGGTGTTTGCATGCATCTCGGTGGACAATTGGAAGTGCTTGGTCAAGAACTGTTACAGTTTCGTGAAAGAAAAGAGAATGATAGTGGGAAACAAAATAAAATTATCACGCTAATCAAGAGGCACTGTTTGCTTCTGAATCTAGCCAAAGACATCACTGCTATACTCAATATCATTTTGATTGCTCAACTGATTTTCCACGCTTTGCATATATGTTTAATAGGTAACTTAAAGCACATGTCCTACTCGTATATTTCTCTTTTTCCAATAATTCTTTATTACAGTATGCTAATCTTATGTTCAAATATTTGTTTAAAAAAATAATAATACAGGGTGCGTCACCAAAATCCGGACAAATTTCTATTTACATTTTTCGCTACATTGTCTCTGCCAGAGGATTTCCGAGAAAGCCTGATGCTTCTAGTAAACAGTCATATTCTCATAAACTGGCCGCGATATTGAAACCAAGTGCGGAGTATAATCGAAGAGCCGCGATCATCGATCTTCTTTCTGGGCGCTCAACAACAGGAATAATTCGATTTTTTGGATACCCGAGATCAACCGTTTATGACGTTGTGGCCAAATTTATGGCTTTAGAACAGTCCGACGAAGGTTCCAGTATGCCAGCGAGGAAGAGTCACTCGAAAGAACGCACCACGAAGATCCCCGCAGTCGTTGAAAAAGCTCAAACGCTGATTTTGGATTACCCAGGGCAATCGTTGCGAAAATTAGCATCGATTGTTGGCAGAGTTGGGCATGTATTTAAAATACTTTTATTTAAAACACAGTTTTCGGAATAAAAGTAGATTTTATATTTTATATTTCAGCGATGTACATGAAAGTATTACATATTTTGTATTTAAAATTGAAAGATTGAAAGCTCTATGTACTTCGTAATTTAAATAATAACAATCTTCAATATCTTAGTATTTAAAATACAAAATACAAAATACTTTCAATCTTTCATTAATAATACTGAAATACAAAATATAAAATACTTTTATATACTTCCTTAAAATATAAAATGCAAAATATTTTTATGTACGCCGTTCAAATACAAAATACACGATACAATTGTCTTACAATTATAATTTTCAAATAAAAGTATTTTAAATACATGCCCAATTGTTGGTACAGTTTGTTTAGTAAGAGCGTAGCAAGGCTTACCCACAGTCGAGTAAAGATATACTCTGAATTGAAAATTTCAGTTCCTTGAAAAACGAAGCGTTGGGACAAAGATTCTTTTCTGACGAAAAAATTTTTACTGTTGATGCCAAAATCAACCGGAGAAATGACCGATGGCTCGCCTACAACCCCGAGGATATCCCTGTTGTTCCTAGAACGAAATTTCCAGCCAATGTTCACTGTTAAGTTCACGTGCTAAGTGTCATGTTCAGTGAGGGGAAGGAGGGGTGATGTAATGCCACCACTTAAAAATGGAGAAATTGTCACAAAAGGAGTGTATTTGCGCGTTCTAATGAATGTAGTGAAACCGTGGATGAAAACTGGCGTCTGGAAGATCATGTTTTTCAACAGGACGGTTCACCGGCTCATACGAGTCATTTGATTCAAAATTGGCTCTCAGACAATGTCGATATGTTTTGGTCCAAGGAATTCTGGCCTCTTAACAACCTATATTTAAATCCTTTAGACTCCTACGTATGGAACGTAGTTGAAAGGATCCCTAACAAGTCTCGGCATCCTAATGTGACGTCATTAAGGATCGCTATTGAGATAGCATTCGTCGGCATGGACAGCGCTATATTACAGCGTGCGTGCGAACGCTTAAGACCGAGAATGGAGACTGTCATTCAAGCTAATGGAGGATATATCGAATAATTATGCTCTATAGGAATCCCCCAAGTGCCACGTAAAAGGATTTTTTGTAATATTTAATTTTTCATTAAAAACATTTTCTTTCAAGAAATTTTTCGATTTGTTCGGATTTTGGTGACGCACCCTGTATAATTAATTGTTACAAAAATAGATAGTTATGCCCATGTCTCATCCGGATGGACAACTATGTAGTCACGTCTTCGTGCTCTCATTACATCACACAATCGATTTTTATGTACCGATGGTGATCAAATTTGATCGAAACATTTACTTTTATCTTACTTTTAAATATATGATTTTGCTTATAACATCTTGCGTTGTGGCTGTATGCTCATTTTTATTTATGTTCGATCTTAATTATGCTTTGTCTCATCCGGCTGGACCGCCCTTACTCCAAGCTCCTAAACGCTTCTTTCTTCCCAGAGGATGATTTACTCTAGATCTTTAAAATAATGAGACACGAGCGCGGTGGGATCGGTGGATCATTAGCGCGGAGAGCACCACCGACATCATGAGCGCCGCCAGTTAGTTAGTCCTGGGGTTCTGTGAACTCTGTTGGTAATGCGAGCACGAAGACGTATAACTAGGTACATAGTTGTTCATCCGAATGAGACGAAACATAATTAAGATCGAACTTCATCAAGTTCGTTTAATTTACAAATTAAATATCGAGTATTTTTTAGGATTACAGCTTATTGTATCGTTGGTAAATAGTGACTTTGTTCTTGTCACGAGAAGTATAACCTCTATTAATATATTAATGATACAGCTGTTCTTATACAGCTATATGGGAGAAACTCTGTCATCAAAAACGCAAGCAATTTCTCACGCTATTTATTTAAGTAAATGGTACAATTTGCCTACAAATATTCTGCGAGATGTATGTTTTATAATAGCTCGTGCTAATGTACCCGTTTGTATAAAAGTAGGTAAATTCTATATTTTGGATCTTAATAGTTTCAAAAATGTTTTGAAAGTCTCCGCTTCTTATTTCTCTGTGTTACAAATTATGCTTGTTCAATAAATATTGTTAGAAATATATTTATGTACATATACACATTTAATAAAAATTATTGAAATCAATCTGAAAATG
Source organism: Cyphomyrmex costatus (assembly GCF_001594065.2). Lineage (NCBI taxonomy): Eukaryota > Metazoa > Arthropoda > Insecta > Hymenoptera > Formicidae > Cyphomyrmex > Cyphomyrmex costatus. The sequence goes on along the minus strand of NW_017277221.1, from coordinate 15,667 downwards.
TACTTTAGCAGTATTTTTTGTTTAAACGTTAATAAAAGCAATATATACAGGGTGTCTTAGACCACCCGTACACCCTTTTTATCTCCGCAGGATGAGATCCAATCGAAAATATGTTCAGACCAAAGTTGTGGGGTTCCAAAAGATCTATTTATTGATTATATCAGTGACCTTGATATGACCTTGGTAAAGCCACCTAAGGTCACCAAAGACACCAAAAATACCAAAAAAAGAAAGTTACGCAGTTACCAGTAAAGTTACCAAAAAGGTAACTTGTAACTGTAACTTCGTTACAAGAAATGAGTTACTTCCATCCCCTGATTGATTAGCATAGTCAACATACAAATAATTACAATCAAATATTAGTTTGTGTAATATTTGGTGTATACAATTACTTTCTTTCCCCTTAATGTCCAATTTCTTCATTTACAGATAAAATACGGATCAGGAGACGCGGCAGCGTCTCGGGCCATGTCCAAAAACTAAGAGACGCTACAAGTCTCTTATAGAATTATCCAGGTATGTTATTCTAGGAAATCTCTTCTGCAGAAAGGTCGCGAAGAGGTGAAGAAACTGAGCTCTAGACAAACTAATTTCGATTTTTTTTTCTTAATTTCAAACATTATTGTCCCGTTCTTATATGCAAAGTACAATTTTCACTTGTTAATTTATATATATCCTTTAAACTAATTTTAAGAATGGCCACATCTTCCATAGTTTGGGGGAGCATCTTGCACTTCTTTTCCACAATAGCTGTAAACGTTGAGATCGCTAAGTAACGCGTCTGTTCCAATTCATACAATTCGCGAAATATTGGACACGCAAACGTTGACGCACAATACCCGCGGGCAAATTTCAAAGCAGGGTAAACCATTTCTAACCATTTATTTTTTATGTACAAACGTAGCAAGAGGAACCTACAAAATACGTGTGAAATATACGTGTTGCCTAATTGCATATCAGTCTAAATATAGATAATCGTATTTACCGAGTTTGACATGTTTGCTCATCAAATGGAAATGTACGATGTAGCCACTTTAACTTTCCAATCGGTAGACTCACAGACGATTGATATAAGCAAGTTAAGAAAACTATTCTATTAATTTTGCTAAATAATTTTATTGTATTCAACAAAGGGAAAAAATTTTTTGACGTTCTTCTCCACTCTTCTGCTAATAAGTCACAATTACTTTGCACTGAATAATACAGATGGTGACACATACAACTAAATTCAATTTATAAATCCACGTATCTAATATAGATCTTAATACCTAATAAATACAAAAAATTATTATTCATTAATTTAATGAAAAAAAGTTACTGAAAAATTCTCTTATTTTTTATTTACACGAAAAGATGTTACCTCATGTTTGCTACCAAAATAAGAAAATAGATCATTTCCCCAATCAGTAGTGCTTATACTTTTGTATCGAAAATTTTTCATATAACACTTAAGATATGGTACAAATACTGTTGATCCCCCTAAGTTTTGTTGTAAGCAACTCAATAGATAATAGCCAACTTCATCAGGTACGTACTTCGTAATGTCTTTCGGCAAAATATCTGTCAATGAAGGTACTAGTTTCTGTTGAGAATCAATATCATATAGACTTATCTGTAATGTTAGTACAATATAAAGAATAATGAAATAGGAATGGAGTATATAGCAGTACAAATGCATACACGTATGTGTAAGTGCAAACTATATATTAATATATATTTAGAAAGTGTGTAATTCTATAAACTTGTAAAAGTTATATTCAACCAAACTATATAACATATAATTTTAATTTCAACATTCTTCATCTAAAAAAAATTTTAGTAACATACCTTAAGAGCAAGATCATTAAAAATTCTTCTTCGCATAAATGTTACTTCATCTGCTTCAGGACTATATATACGATCAAAGATTTCACTAGAAATGAATATACTAAAACTTTTAATCAACCACAAATGTTGGAAATTTTTACAAGTGACTAAACCTCCTGCCCAGTTTTGGGCAATTTTTCGAGCAATCGTATCATACATGAAAATGGGATCTTCATCAAGTAATGTTGATGACACAAATATCATGGTACGACATTGTAGTTTAATTTCTGGGATATTTGATGGAAGCACACATATATTGTATTCATCTACAATTATCATTTTTAATATACATCTATTAATAATAAGATTAAGAATACAGGACTATAATAACGAATAATTAACGAATTTGTTTTACATATAACTTGAAATAATTTAACAAATTTTGAAAATTTCGGATAGATTTATATACCGGTATATACCGGTATTATAATAAATTTATATATATTTCTAACATCTAGTATAAGCTCAATGTGTTCTTGACCTGGGAGGTATATTAAATTTAATTTGGAAATTTATTTGAGCGGATATTAATTTAATTTAATTTGTTGTACGCTGGTCTCACAATGCGTGGGGAAATAATTAAGGGGAGTTTATTTCAAATTATTATAGTTGCGTTTTAAAGACCGGCTGTGTTCGGCGCGCAATTTGGGGGAACCTTTCAACGTCTATTACTTGAAAATATTGCGAAGAATATTACTACGTCGACTCGCCAGCAGAGGTCTATGGATATTCGTAAAGTTTCTCGCAAGTGCTGAAATATGCGCATATCGGTATATATAGAATCTCGATTTAAGAACTAAAACAGGCGTCTAAGGTAGGCTCCCACTACATTACCTTACTGATGAGTCCAGTAGTGGAAGCCGGGACGAAACGCCAACTTGTGATATTCTTCGCAATATACTAAATTAATTTTAAGTATTCGGTTGCGGCTGTTGAGGACTTTGTAAAGTCGAAACTGTCCGTTCTTGACCTGGTATATTAAATTTAATTTGAATTATACCGATATTATAATAATAATTTACCTTGAATAGGAAAATCACATAGATCATTAGTAGTATTGATGGCATTTCTACAAAATTTCAATACTATTTCACTTTTCGCAAATTGGTTTTCCTCAGCTCACAAAGTGATTTTGAGATTACTGATGAGACTGCTAAAATAATTATCATCTATTGACTTTAATGAACCCGCCATAATGATTATTGTATATGATGGCATTGGATTCGTTTCATAAAAGAAGTGACTGTCACGGTCTTCCGAATATTTCATTGTAGATTTAGATTGAAGACCACCGACTATGACCTTGATTGTTTTAGGTACAGAAATCTAGAAAAAAAAATTAAATTAATAAGAACTAAATATGATGACCTCTGTATACAATTAAATAATAATTGATGAACAAATAAAACTTTTATATTAAAAAATGGAATAAATTTAATAAAGTCAGTCATTACAAGTTAGTCACTATACACACCACAGATTATATTATATTCACGTTTTTAATCTATAGATGCTGTCGAAATTCTAGAAGAAGAGCCATATCTACGTAATAGATTATTTTCTGAAATACTCTTCATTAAGAAACAAACGAATTGAATTAACAAAGACACGGAATGTCGACAAAGCTTATTTACTAATCACTAACAATGCAATATTTGGAAGACCGTGACAGTCACTTTTTTAATGAAACGAATCCGATGCCATCATATACAATAATCCAGGGAATGGAAGTAACTCGTTACTTGTAACGAAGTTACAGTTACAAGTTACTTTTTTGGTAACTTTACTGGTAACTGCGTTACTTTCTTTTTTTGGTAACTGTAACGGTAACGAGTTACATTTTTTGGGTAACTGTAACGAAATTTACAGTTACTTTTGTCGTTACTTTGCACACGATTGAACACGGTTCGATTGGATACATGCTATTTATAACGCTTATCAATAAGACTTGAAAGCCCTTATAGACATTCGGCCGTTATGATTCAGTAATTATTTTACACTTCTATCTTCTATGTAATACATAGGACATACAAATATTTCAGTTTGCTGCATATTTTACAGGTTTTAGAATTACAAAATTGTGTTTAAAAAAAATTAAAAAATAAATTAAATAATAGTAAAATGAGAAGGGCTATGAACCCAAAAGCGAAACAGTTTAAAAGACGATGACAATAAGTGTCGAAACGTCGTTTGTTTTTATCTTGTTTTATCTATGTATTGTTCTAATATATATTTATACATTTAATTACATTGTCATCGTCGTTCTTATCGGAAATAAACTGTTTCATTTTTGGCTCGTAACCCTTCTCATTTTACTTTTATTTAATTTATTATTTGAGCCATTCTACATTGTTTTTTTTTTTTAATTAAAACTATATATTTGTCAGTATTACATATAAAAAAAAAATGCAAAAGTACATTTTTAAATTGATTTTAAAAAAGTAACGGAAAAGTAACGAAAAGTTATTTTTCAAGTAACGGTAACTGTAACGAGTTACTTTTAAAAAGCGATAACTGTAACTGTAACTAGTTACATTTTTTACTGGGTAACGAGTAACTGTAACTAGTTACTTTTAAAAAATAACTTTCCATTCCCTGCAATAATCATTATGGCGGGTTCACTAAAGTTGCTACATTAGACAGTATATTGTTGCTCTTTTGATGCTATACAACTTTTACTAGATCGATTTCAAACAATCCGATTCTAAATCGATTCAAAAATCGATACAATTAATGGAGATCGCACATCCCTAATCCTGAACAGGCACTTTGTTCACCTGGAATATTTTTATCACAGAGATGCTCCATTAATAATTACCGATTTTATTTTAAAAAATAACAAAACCTTGAAATAATAAATCTTTTTACAAAAATATAAAAAGATATATATTATTAAATACTAAAAACTTTTTGAGACCGACAATTGATAAACAATAAACAAACAAGGAGAAGAAAGCCAATAATGGTCAAAGCTAGATCAGAAATACTTATTAAAATTATGTGTTAATTTTATATACTGCGTATGAAGTCCCCTAAATCGCGTGCCGAAATTTCTTCAGACTTACAACGCAACACTAAACAACTATCGCAGTCATATCACTTTAGTTAAATTGACAAGCAATCTAACTATTTTTTATGCTTATTGCATCTTATTGGATCTTATTTGTCAAGGCTGAAGACTTCAGCGTCGCGATTTATATATGGGGGGACTACATACGCAGTATATAAAATTCACACATAACTATAATAAGCATTGTGATCCAGCTTTGACCGTCATTGGATTCCTTCTTCTTGTTAATGTTTATTATTTGCGGTTTTAACAATATTCTAATATTTATTAACTATAAAGTCTGCTAAAATAAATTAATCTTTAATATTTCACGCTAAAATATTTTTTATTAAAAAAATAATAAGTGTAGTTGATTTGAGACGAACACTGAATACAATAGAGGCAATTATATTGATTTTTTTAGTTGTGCTAAATTGTGCTACAACAAAATGTGCTGACAACTTTCTTTATGTCAAAATTTTCTGAGATCCACTGATTTCTTGAAATTAACGAAGTTATGCGTCACAACCGTTAGGAACGTTTAGGAATAGAAAACTCAGAACCCGTGTATTTTGAGAAAATGCGGGACCAACTTCAAACTTTAATCTCTAGTAGATGATTCATTCGCTATGTGCGGAATAGTACACACACATGTATCGAATGTTTTTTGTTAATATTGCATACGTGCGTGTGCAAAATCAATACAAATGATATCTACGTAATTTTTTACCTTAGCAGTGTATGTAAATCTGATCTTCGGCGAATCTTGGCAGGAAAATATGCCTCTAGCATTTGTAAACTAAAAATTGAGTAATTAATACTGTTCACATTAATAGAATTTAATGTTCATTTATTGTACATTGATAGCTTACTTGATTGTTAGTTAATAGGTTAGTTAATCTCCTTCTTCTGTTCTGTCCGCATTCAAGGCCGTATTAAAACTTTCTAATATCCCCTCTTCTATCTCTCTCACCTTTCACTGACACCTTCACCATCTTCGACCGACCGCAACCCCTCATCCCTCCCTCCCCTCCTCCACCTCCCACCCCCACCACCCCTTTCTTTCGTCGTATTTCACTCTCTTTCGTTATACAATATTTTTAAATCATTTTTTTATATACTTGTGATATATTTGTACTCTAAAAAGTATATGATATCCGAAAAGGATGTCATAAAAATGAAAAGTTCAAGCCATGTTCAAAAAAGATATTAAAAAATTTAAACCTTTTTATCTAATAATAATATATTATCATAAAAAGTAACTGATTTATTATTAATAAAGGTGCGGTACAAAGCGAACATACGTAAAGTGTCTTCTATCAGATAGTACAAGCAATTTTTATAATAATGTTTGCAATTTTACAATAATTAAGTTTTCCGTAAGATAAATAAAAATGACGGTCTGGTAAAATGGGCTCCGAAGTTGACATAATAGACAGTAATGCTTATATACCTATTCTGCAGGATAAAGATATATTCTATTCTATAAAGAAAACTAAATATAAAGAAAACTAAAACCTATGAAACTATAAGCATTTAAAATATCGTAATGTTATAAATAGTACAGTCATCATTAATTAAATAACGCAATTTGCAAAAGAATATCGTAAAAATTTTTTTCTCGAATTTGTAGAATTTATTTTTAACTGATTTGGTCTCGTATAAATAGAACAAATGTATGAATTATGAGTTTATATTTCTTTAATCAGCTAAATACATCACGTTTTAATTAATATTAATAAGGTATAAAGGTCAGTTTCTGAGAAATAAGCGAGTGTCACTATATTAGACCTATGGCAGTATCGGCGACTTTTATTCTTATATGTATTTGTTTTCTTTTTCGATATAATCTCATCTTGTGTAATATGTAGAAAGATATAATTTTCAACAAAAAATAAAAAACTATTAACTATCTAATTGTTAGTATAACATTTGCATTGTGTTTTTTTAAACAAAGGTAAAGCTATGAGAACGAGAAAAATTATCCATATATCTACATATATAATTACATATATAGAATATTCAAATCTAAACTCTGTCAATGTGCGAACATAACTAATACGAATACGAAGGCTATACAGTCTAGCTTTCGGATCTTAATTACTTATATATATATATATGTGTGTGTGTGTGTGTGTAATTTAGCGTGAATTTATATACTGATTTGTGTAGTCTTTCATTATATATATATACACATATTATATATTCAGTACATACCAATGTATATACATTCTTACACATTGTGTATTAATTACATTACATAACCACAAATTCTTTATTGACAAAAAATGCGTAAATGTTCTAAATAATTTTTCATCTTATTTATCCTATATATACGGACAGAGATTATATAAGAAAAAGAAAACTTATCTATTTTTTACTAATATATACAATGATTGGGCCAAAAGTCTCGGGCTACCTGAATAATTTCTGAACGGTTCAAAATATAGGATTAAAATTAATACAACGGAATAAAAAATCTATCGTTGAACCTCAAAAAATATCCACTGTACCATTCTTGAGGGAGAGGAGGGAAGGTGGCGTGTGTGTGTGCCTGCGTGTACGCGAGCGCCCGCTCATCTTGGTTCATCTTTAATTAAACCGGTTTTTCAGAAACAGTAAATTTTGAAATCAGATAGGGTAATGCTAAGGCCGGCAGTATTGTAACTTTCAATTCCAATACATCTGAATAACAATGTTCAAATAATCTTAACTTTGCGAAAAAAAATCTTAGAGACCTCGGTCAGTGCGTGTTGTTCTTGTCTCGAAAAGCCCTTTCAAATGTCCTTTCGGGTGCCTGCATTCGATCCCATTTGCCATTTAAGATTTTCTAGCCTCCTTCTCTCCACTCCCCCGAGAATATTTAGGTGGATGGCTTTATATATAAAGAAGTGATTTTGTATTTTAAAGCAGTTAAAAGAATGGACAGTATACAGAGTTCTAAAGCGAGTCAGAATGATAGAAATCTTAATCCGTAAGATCTTGAACTTTTATATTTATTGTTAGTATCTCGGTTCACAAGGCCAACCGTCGCTATTTTTGTCAGATTCTTTCATTTCGAGTAAAAACACGCCGAAAGTGTGTTTTTAGCATCATTTCATCGTGCGGCTGTTGGCTTATGTAACAAATAAGAGATATTATTTCTTCAACTTTTTATGTTCGAAACTTTTTAATATGTGAATAAGGTCAAACGGTTAAAATTTAAACCTCAAGAACATGACTTTGTCAACATATATCAAGATGATTGGGAAATCTATCCGAAACCCTATATTTATTGGCGAGTGCTTTTGAGGATCAGTGATAGATTTTATGATCCCATTGTATATCTATAATTTCGATCCAATATCTCGAATCATTTAGTAAATATCCAAATGATCCGGGAACGTTTGCGGGCACAGTGCATACAGAACATTTTATACATATATGTACATGGCTAATTAAAAAATATAGCTTAACCAATGTACAAATAATTTACATTAAATATTAGTACGTGTAATATTTCATGTATACTATTACATTGTTTGTTGTATCTCATTTATGCTCAAGTTCTTCATTTCATGATAAGTTACAGATAACATTATTTACGTATTCTATTCTAGGAGATCTCTTCTGGATAAAGGTTGTTTGAAAGTGAAGAAATTGAGCTTTAGACAAACACATTTCGATTTTTCTTTACTTCAAATATTATTGGTCAGTTCTTACATGCAAAGTACTTTCTTCACTTGTCAATTTATATATATCCTTTAAATTAATGTTAAGAACAGATGCTATATCCTCCATAGTTTGTGGAAGCATCTTGGACTTCTTTCCTACAATAGCTGTAAACTCTGAGATCGCTAATCCACGCGTCTCTTCCAATTTGTACAAATCGTGAAATATTGGAGACGCAAATGTTGACGCACAATATTCGCGGGCAAATTCCAAAGCATTGTAAACCATTTTTAACCATTTATTTCTTATGTACAAACGTAACAAAAGGAACCTACAAAATATATGTGAAATATAAGTGTTGCCTAATTGCATATCAGTCTAAATATAGATTATCGTGTTTACCGAATTTGACATGTTTGCTTCCCAAATGGAAATATACAGTCTATGCACATTAATTTTCCAATCGGTAAAGCTATCGGCGATGCATATAAGTAATTTAAGAAATACATTTTATTAATATTTTCACATAATAATATTTCAGTCAACACGGAAGAAAAATTGTCAGTCGTATTTGTCGTGATCCACTGTTGTATTAATATATCACATTGATTCTGCACTGAAGAATACAGACGGTTATACATAGAAGCTAAATTCAATTTGTAAAGCCACTTATCCAATCTAGATATTAATATCTAATAAATATAAAAAATTATTGTTCATTAATTTAATGAATAAAAGTTACTGAAAGATTCTCATTATTTTTTCTTTATACGAAAAGATGTTACCTCATGTTTGCTATCAAAATAAGAAAACAGATTAACCATCCAATCGTAATCAATAGTGTCTATACTTTGATAACAAAATGTTCTCATATAATGCTTAAGATATTGTGCAAACACTGTTGATCCCCCTAAGTCATTTCGTAAGGAATCCAATAGATAATATCCAACTTCGTCAGGTACGGATTTTGAAATGTTCTTTGGCAAAATATCAGTCAAAGAAGGTACTAATTTCTGTTGAGAATCAACACCATATAGTCTCATCTGTAATGTTAGTGCACACAGTATAAGAAATAATGAAGTAGAAATGGAGAATTGAATGTAGCATTACAAATGCATATATGTGTAAGTGCAAATTATATATTAATTTACTTATAAAGTCCGTAATCCTATAAACTTGTAAGAATGTAAATTGTTATTATCAATCAATCTATTCAACATATAGTTTTTATTTTAACATTTTCTATTTAAATAAAATTATTGTAATTTACCTTAACACTAAGATCAGTAAAGATTCTTCTTCGCATAAATGTTATTTCGTCTGTTTCAGGAAGATACTTAGATTGCAAGATTTCACTAGAAATAAATATACTAAAACCTTTAATTAACCACAAATGTTGGAAATTTTTACAAGTAACTAAACCTCCTGCCCAGCTTTGGGCAATTTTTCGAGCAATCGTATTATACATGAAAACGGGATCTTCGTCTAGTAATGTTGATGACACAAATATCATGGTACGACATTGTAGTTCAATTTCTGGGATATTTGATGGAAGCACACATATATTGTATTCCTCTACAATTATCATTTTTAATATACATTTATGAATAATAAGATTATGAATACAGGACTGATAATTAACGAATTTGTTGTACATATAACTTGAAATAATTTAATAAATTATGAAAATTTCAGATTGTTTAATATTATACTACTCAACAAAATTAAAACGTTACGTGCTTCATCCTCCAAAAATAGGTACATTTTGTGTAAAAGTAACTTCATCAAAAATCATCGTATCATATATTAAATACAGGGATGGGAAGTAACTCGTTACTTGTAACGAAGTTACTGTTATAGAGTTACTTTTTTGTGGTTATATCCACATCATGTTGGCATTAATATTAATATCAAACGAACATCTTACAATATTAAATGTTATCTCTAATATGCCAATATTTTGTTAAGTGTTACTTTTAGTTATAACTGTTAAGTGTTACTTTTAGTTATGAGTGTTAATTTTAGTTATATTATAATAATAATTTACCTTGAATAGGAAAACCACATAGCTCATTAGCAATGTCGATGGCATGTTTACAAAAGTTCAATACTCTTGTACTTTGCTCAAAATGTTTCTCCTCAGCCCACAAAGTGACGATCTTTGAACGATTAAAATTGTGTAATCTTAGTAAACCCGCCACAATGATTATTGCATATGATGGCATTGGATTCGTTTCATAAAATAAGTGAGTATAACGGTCTGGGTTTCCCTTTATTATACTTTTACATCGACGTCCACCCACTATAACTCTGATTGCTTTAGGTACAGAAATCTAGAAAAAACAATTAAATTAATAAAAACTAAATATGATGACCTCTGTATATAATTAAATAATAATTGTTAAAGAAATAAAATTTTTATGTTAAAAAATGGAATAAATTTAATAAAGTCAGTCATTACAAGTTAGTCACTACACACCACAGATTACATTATATTCACGTTTTTAACCTGGATGCTGTCGGAATTCTATAAGAAGAGCCATATCGAAGTAAAAGATTAATTTCTGAAATACTCTTTATCAAGAAACGAACGAATTGAATTCACAAAGACACGGAATGTCGATAAAGCTTATTTACTGATCATCAACAATGTATAAAGTTGCTACATTAGACAATATATTGTTGCTCTTTTGATGCTATACAACTTTTATAATTAAATTATTTTCATATTTCTAGAAATAGTAAAAATACTCCAAGTGAACAAAGTTCCTGTTCCATCCTGAACAGGCACTTCGATCACCTGGAATATTTTTATCACAGAGATGCTTGATTAATAATTATTGATATTATTTTAAAAAATAACGAAACCTTGAAATAATAAATGTTTTTACAAAAATATAAGAAGGTATATATTATTAAATACTAAAACCTTTTTAAGACCCCGTATATTTTTAAGACCAATCAAAGTCATGTCCCTGTTGTAATCTATGATCAGTTATCACCGATTTAGAAGAAATAATATAACGTATACGGTTACTTTCTACTAATCCAAAAATAACACTCTTCTTTTGAGAAAGTGGGTGACCAGAATAAAAATTCAAAAATTTACCCGAAAAAGTAGGTTTATGATACCAATTAAATATCAACCGATTCTCTTTAATAATCATATTGCGATATCTAAGAAATTCAACGAATCTCCTCCCACTTCCAAGAGTAATTGAAATCGTGGATGGAAAGAATTAAATGCTGTCAAAAACCCGACTCAATATTAGATGTAGAAACAATCGCACATAAGTCATCTATATATCGATAATAAAAAAGTACTTTATCGTTGAACAACATCTCACTTTCTCTCTCTCAGTGAAGAAATTTATAATTGTAAAATCAGTAATTTCCCTTCTTCTTGTTGATGTTTATCAATTGCGGTCTTAAAAATATTCTAATATTTATTAATTATGAAGTCTGCTAAAATAAATTAAACTTGAATATTTCACGCCAAAATATTTTTTATTAAAAAAATAAGAAGTGTAGTTGATGTGAGACGAACACTGAATAAAGTAGAGGCAATTATATTGATTTTTTTAGTTGTGCTAAATTGTGCTACAACAATGTGCTAACAACTTTCTTTATGTCAAAATTTTCTGAGATCAACAAATTTCGTGAAATTAACGAAGTTATGTGTCAATCGTTAGGAATGTTTAGGAATAGAAAATTCAAAACCCGTGTATTTTAAGAAAGTGCGCTCCAACTTCAAACGTTAATCTCTAGTAGATGATTCATCCGCTTTGTGCGGAATACTACACACACATGTATCCAACGTTTTTTTATTAATATTGCATACGAGCGTGTGCAAAATCAATACAAATGTTATCTACGTAATTTCTTACCTCAGCAGTGTATGTAAATCTGACCTGCGGTGAATCTTGGCAGGGAAATATGCCTCTAGCATATGTAAACTAAAAATTGAGTAATTAATACTGTACACATTAATAGAATTTAATGTCCATTTATTGTACGTTTATAGCTTACTTGATTGTTAGTTAATAGGAAAGGATGTGTGCCATCAGAAGTTTGATCCCTTCTTAGCCAATACAGTGCAAGGGAATCTTTACGCGTTTTATACTCAATCAGAATTCTATAACTGCAAAATGTATGTATAGTATATCGTGATACATATGAAATATTGGTATCAATGTTTTCTAAAATTTGTAATTTTTGAAAAAGATTTTATACTTACTTATACAGAAAATGAATCTTATCAAGGGTATCTTTATAGTCATGTAGCTTTTCATCATTTCTTAATGTCCGCGGTAACATAATAAGAAATGCCTCACTTCCAATATTATCAATACATTTATTAATTTTATATACTAAAGCATTACCAGTAACATCGTCCTTGACAGTTATCTTATCTTCCTGGAATCCGTAGGTATCTAAAAGCTAATCGTTCGATATTATGTATTTATTTCAAAAAATGGAGAAACTGTATAAAAAAAGGAAAAGTTTACTAACTATTCTGTCACAATCAGCTTTGGATTTTATGAACAAAACTGCCTTTCCGTGAATAACTGTTTCATCAAAATCGATGAATAAATCTAAATCGGTATGAACTACTTTAGCATCATCTAATAATTAAAAGATATTGGTAAACAAAGGTTCCAAAAATATTCAAATACTTATTATAGATATAATATACGTTAAACATAAAGTATATACGAAATATAATATAACGTTTTTAAAAACATAATATTGTACACAATTTCGTATTGTTTTTACGAAAGGTATTAAAAACGTTGTATTATTTAATATATATTATTGTATATATAAGAAGATATAATACTACAAGTCATACAATCAAATAATTAAAAAATATGTCTAAAATATGCATGACAGTTTTACTTTTTGAAAATATGCAAGTAAAACCATTCTTGTCCTACGTTTTATATATTTCTAGTCAGTCAAGAAAAGCATACTATATATAAATGCTTAATATTATATTCTCACAAAATTCCGTAATTAAAATACCTGGTTTTACACAAGAATATGGATCATTTGAAGTAAGCGAGTCCATATTTGAAAGATATTGTGTTAACCGTTCCACGTCAAAACTAAAAATAAATCTTTATTCTATTAAATTTTCATAATATAATATAACACTCCTTCTCTTACCTTATCTTCTGTACTATAATGTCCTTTTTTCATGTTTACATTTCTCTTTGTTTAGCAATATATTAGTTTGTTTATTATGTTATCGAGATTTCGCGCGAATCGGCTATGACTTAAAGCCAGTGTCGTACTGCGAACTGCGGAGTCCGTAAGGGCTATTCTACATAAAAGTTGTAACAATCGTAAGACCTCAAATTGTAAAAAATTGACCATTCGAGTTTATTTCTTATATTTGATTGTGATTGGGTAGTTTCGTACGATTTAAGACTCCACGATCGTCTACGACTTCTATGTAGACCAGCCATAAGCTCGTGTCATATTACGGATTGCGGACGCAGATCGGAATGAGATTGCGGTTCGCGCATCGGAATTCAGCCAATCAAGACAGAGGAGCTTTATCTTGATTGGCTCAACTCTGATGCGCGATCTATTTCTTACAATTTATATGTAGTAATATACAAACATGTACATATACAACTCACGGATATAGTGTTATATCCGTGATACAACTGAATTGATAAATTAAGCTCGCACAATAAAGTTTTAATAATTTAACTCATTTAAATCATTGTGCGCGATACAAACCGCTTCTTTATGTCCAAATATTACAATATAATAATATAAAATATTTCTATATAATGAACTCTTATTAAAATTAAAGGAGCAGTCATATATACATATAAGTATATCCTGCTTATATTATTAAATATTTTTTTTAATGTAATTGAATACATATCTCTATACTATATATTAATTTATTTTCATAATTTTTCTATTATATTCTGTCTGTTCTTCGCATTTGAAGGAATAATTTATAATTATGTAGATGTACATTTTAATTTTTAGTATAAATATTGCAAAATTAAATACTTTTTTCAGATTTTGTATTGTTTAGTATCTATCTTTTTGTTTATCTTATAATTGTATAAAAATAATTTAAAATGAAATATTAATATAACGATGTAAAAAATAAAGAAATAAATAAATAAAATCAGTTTTAACAAATTTAACATCGATATACAAAAAAGAGAGCATCAATTAATTATTAAATTTTTAATCAATTTAATTCGTGTTAGTACTACGCGGTAGTTTATTACAGTTTCAAGACCGACTAATGTTCGGCGTGCAATTTAAAAAGACTACACATATTAGTATATAAATTTACGCGAAATTATATATAAGTAACTAAGATCGAAGCTAGACTGTCATAGGCTTCGTATTTATATTAAATAAATAAGAGTTTAATAATTTCCGATATAAGGATTTTTTATATATATGTATATGTGTATGCTATGTCAAAATATGCTAAACTAGAATACAAAATTGTGCTTTGTAACATAATTTTTGTTACATTTTAATACTCCTATATTAAAATAATAATAACATTAAGAGAAGGCTCGATAGTAATAAATGAAAATAAATATAATTTCACGGGCAATGAGCCGAAATAAATTAATTACAGTTGAAGAATAAAGAATATAAAAATTAAACAAATGTTTCGACACCGATTTACATAAATTATTTTTGTATAATTCGATTCTTTATCTTAAATATGAAAATATTAAAAAAAGTTAATATAGTATTATATATATTTTCATATTTAAGATAAAGAATCGAATTATACAAAAATAATTTATGTAATTTTTTTTTATAAAATGTTAATATTCGTAATATTATAAACGAATACTACATATACAATTTTTGTCTTTGTTGTACATTTGTTCAATGTTCAAAATTAAAAAAAATTTTTCTTCTTGACATTAAGAATAAAATCATTCTAGATGTTATTAGAACAGATACTGAAATACTCTTTATAAAGAGTATTACAAATACTCTTGTACACCTAATAATATTTTAATTATAGCGTTATAATCAGGGCCGTCTTTCATATAACAGGGGCCCTAGGGCCTACACTAATTAAGGGGCCCTTATTTA
>NW_017277220.1:0-740 GCF_001594065.2 Cyphomyrmex costatus | reverse complement strand
TCGTGTTACAAAAGTTAAACGGAACATACACGTGAATCTGTTGTACGTGCAAGATCAGCAACATGATGACAATGGTGTCGGACATTTCGTATTGTTTAAGGATTTGTCGAGACTTCTCAATTCCCAATTGAGCGGTAATGCCAGTAAGAAGTACATCTGCGACAGGTAAGTAAGGATTAACTTTTTTTTTTAATTATTATTATTATTCTTAATATTGGAAAGGAGAAATTGAAAGTGTGTTTTCTTACAGATGTTTACATTACTTCAAAATGAGGGATGAACTGTCTAGTCATGATGTCGATTGCGCAAGGATGAACAAATGTACCGTTTTGTTGCCTGATGAAAACGACAAGTGGTTGTCTTTTCGAAATTACAACCGAAAGGAGCGACTTCCCTTTGTCGTTTATGTCGTCTTGGAATGTATTTTGGAAAAAACAGGGATCAACGATGACCATATTTCGAGATTCAACTATCAACATCATAAAGTCTTCAGCATCGGATACTACTTACATTGCGAGTTCGACGAAACAATGTCGAAATATAGACATTGTCGCGGAGCGAATTGCATAGAATGGTTCGTAAACGAATTGTATCATTTGACGCATCGCGTATAGTCGCTTTTCGATAGAAATACGCGTATGAATCAGTTTACACATGAGCAATGCAAACAATTTACAGACGTGACTCATTGTCACATTTGTGAAAAACCGTTCGAGGAGAAACATATACGCGTACATGAT
>NW_017277219.1:0-762 GCF_001594065.2 Cyphomyrmex costatus | reverse complement strand
TGCGGAAATGCAGGACTGCAAATTCCATAACGCGTGCGGACAACGATCACTGATCGAACGCAATGACCGCACGCACATCGAATAATTATTAATAAAAAGCAAATCTTGCACTTCGACAGGACAACGAACTGCCGAAATGCAAGAGAACGAAGTACGCGTTGCACACTGCACGAATGCCGCTAGTTCGATGACTCCGCGACGCCTATATATTCGGCGGTTTAAGGACCGGTGATAGAGTCTTGTCATACATCTAAACGTAACGATACGTTACGCGCGTCGCGAGAACCGAGTCATATTACATCCGCGATAACGAGTGTCGCCGACCGGTCTAAGTCACGAGCGAGGACTTTAACCCGAATATATTCTTTAATTAAATCAATTCGACAATTGTAACTAACTATTCGAATTGTAACATAAGCTATTAACCACCAAAGTGTAATCATTCAATCGATCAATCGGGTAATTATAATAATTAAATAAAGGGTTAAATGTAATCAGTGGTAATAACCACTCGAAATTGTAAGTGTTATAATAAATAAAAGGGGTTATTTTAATAAAAGTGTGGTGCAGTGAGTGTTTGTTCAACGACCTTTTACTATCCTTGTCTTTCCTCGTGGGTTCCAACCCTTTGAGCGGATCGAATCCCAAATTAATATCTTGTTGCACCGAGAGGTACAACAGAGTGATGTAAATATGTATGATATGCAGGGAATGGAAGTAACTCGTTACTTGTAACGAAGTTACAGTTACAAGTTACTTTTT
>NW_017277218.1:0-505 GCF_001594065.2 Cyphomyrmex costatus | reverse complement strand
ATTACTCATGATACATTTGGCCATGAATTGGATATTTCCAGGTGAAATAATAAATTACTACCGTCATATCTTTCAAGTATATACATTTTATACACTTTTACGCACTTCACTGTCAATCAAAACCCCGGTATCTGCATGATCACAGGAATTTAAAAAAAATCTCTAAAAAAACTAACTTTTTAAAAATTGTTGTCTAAATCTTTCGTGAATATTAGATAAGATGCATTTCAATGAAACTATACCTACATTGATTTTAGTGTGTAATGTATGGTGGGGATTGTACAAAAGAGATTATGAATTCTCGACGTTAAGGGGTTAATCTACATCAAATGTACGTTTTTGTCATACAGAGGCGCAAAATGCGGTTTTGCGCTTCATTTTCTCCTTATAATCATATGAATGAACGTTTGGAGATAACGAAGCACTCATCACACTTTGCCCTAACGAATGACAAAAAATATTGTTCGTATCACGATAATGAAATTTTGCACCTTTGATACAAAAA
>NW_017277217.1:306-533 GCF_001594065.2 Cyphomyrmex costatus | reverse complement strand
CTTCATATATGTATAATATATTTTTAAATAATTCTTTAAATCATTTTTTATATATATTTTTGAGACATCTGTACTTTAACATAATATATTATCACGAAAGTAACTGATATCTATGTAAAATATCTATGTAAATATACAATTTATACTAAATTTATACTAACTTCGATACATTGCACATCCTCCCTCCTCTTCCTCTCCCTCCTCCCTTCCCCACTACTCATCTTATT
>NW_017277217.1:0-293 GCF_001594065.2 Cyphomyrmex costatus | reverse complement strand
ATTTTATTTCACTATCTTGTCATATAATATGGATTTTTCCCATAAAATATATCGTTTAATTAACTAGTCTTTAAAAATTCTATCTCTAAAGATCTAAAATGTACCATTCTTACACTTATTTAATTCTAATGGCATGTATCATTTGTATGTATATATAAACTTACCTTTTTAAAAAAAAGGTAGAAAAAAGCGCTAAGAGTGGGTGCGGCTGGTCAGAAAACCATTTGGGGCAGTTTCACCAACGTCAATTACTTAATCGACTGTGAAACTGACCAATCACATTTGCTGTTTAG
>NW_017277216.1:0-601 GCF_001594065.2 Cyphomyrmex costatus | reverse complement strand
GAGTTTAAATTCTTTTTATAAGAATTTCAGAAATAGATCCTTTAAAAACTGCAGGAGAATTGCTCTGCGAAGTGCTTATATAGGAGGATAAAGTACATACCTGCATCAACTAATAAGTACTGAGGGACCGAATATAAGTACACAGATGATACAGAGTAAATTGCTTTGCTCTAGTGAAATTTTTATTTGTACGTATGCTTTATTCAAGAGCACAATCTACTATAGACGTAACTATTCTTGCAATATTAATTCTTTATACTAGGTTGCAAAATATTGTACTTCATGGATGATATTTATTTGAGACACTTTTATAATGTCGTATCGACTAGAGTTGAAGTAGAGATGACTTCGATAAAGTGTTTTACGTAGTATATAGAAATTAATGCTCACAATATTACATTTTTTTTGTAAATTAAAGGTATATATGTAATATAATGCTTGTAACACACTAAAAAAAAATTGGTCCAATCAATGGTCGTTAATCAATGTCACGCTCGAATTTAATGAAGTTAATGTATTAATGTTACGAGAGCAAGCGAATAAGTTTTTAAAAAAACTAGTCAGGAACGAAAACGTCAAAAACGCTAATTTTATCGATAAT
>NW_017277215.1:0-543 GCF_001594065.2 Cyphomyrmex costatus | reverse complement strand
CTCCACACCAACAGTGTATACCGTGACCACTCAAGAAACGACGTTCGCCCTAACAAAGACAATGGACGTGGACGTGTGCGGTTATAAATTATCTCAAACGGAGCACCCGAAGCTTTACACAGAAAGGGAGAACCTTTAAAACACGCAGTAAAATAGCAGTGGACAATTTAGACATTTTCTTATACGTGAACTCTAAGTTTGTGTACGTTGAGAAACACATTAAAAAACAGTTAACTCAATTATTGCCTACAATGGACAATGTGTCTAATGTGGACAATGTGTCGAATGTGGACAATGTGTCCAATGTGGACAATGTGTCCAATGTGGACAATGTGTCGAATGTGGACAATGTGTCCAATGTGGACAATGTGTCCAATGTGGACAATGTGGACAATGTGTCCAATGTCGACAAGGTGGACAATGTGTTCAATATATCCAATGTGGACAATGTGGACAATGTGGACAATGTGGACTATGTTAACAATGTGGACAATGTGGACAATGTGTCCAATGTGTCCAATGTAGGCAATGTGTCCACTTGGA
>NW_017277214.1:0-590 GCF_001594065.2 Cyphomyrmex costatus | reverse complement strand
TCCCCCGCGCCCCGCACCCCCCTCGGAGCCCCATGGCTCTGAACCGGTGTACTACCTCTACTACTCAAAGGCCTGGGAACTTCTCGAGCGATCGTATGAGGTGAAACGAATTTTAGTAATGCGACATCTCTCTTTAATCGTCAACTTGCCCGCATTAGAGAAGGAAACCACGAGTGGCTTGACAAAGCTTACGGACGACGTTCAACAGCATCTCGCTTCTTTAGCGACAATGAACGTGTCCGTCGGACCCGAAATGGTCGTGTATCTTCTCGAAAGCAAGTTGTCGAAGCAAACCCTCAACAAGTGGGAATCTTCCTTAGAGAAGGGGATCGATTCTGTAATTCAAGTGAGATCACTCACTTTTCGCACTTTCATCTCACACGAGTTTGTTCGCGCGATTCTACAACGTTAAGGAGGGTCGTTTCTCTACTTTTAACATGGTGAAAAGGTGAGCCAACTCACATCGCGTGATTCCCTAACTTTCATCATAGCGAAAATGTGAGCAATCTCATGGGAGTTCGTTCGGTAAGAAATTTCTTGTCGAAATGGTGAAATCCGAAAGAGAGACTGAGTAAAACTAAAGAAAAACT
>NW_017277213.1:0-442 GCF_001594065.2 Cyphomyrmex costatus | reverse complement strand
TTACTATTATAATGTAGATTGTAATAAGGCTCAATAAATTTAAAACAAATGGAGAGAAACAGGATTACGAGCCATTAAATTCTTTATGAACTTACTATTATAAATAACTAGTGTGTATGTGTTGTTAAATCATTATTACGTGCAACAAAATATATGCAACAAAAGGATATACATTTTATGAATGTTCACTTTGAACTGGCACCTTCAATAATATATCAGTTACTTTACATGATAATATATTTTATTATTAAATAATTATTTAAAGTTTTGAAGATTTCAATACTAAAACCAAGTAATTTCATGTTTTGAGTAACTGTATCAAATAAGTTTTATCTTTATTATTATAAGAGAATTGATTCTTTGAGCTCTATTTTATCTTCAGGTTTATTAAAGGGAAAATCCTGAAAAGAAAAGGCAATAATCATTTAAATCCATACCTTTT
>NW_017277212.1:111313-117787 GCF_001594065.2 Cyphomyrmex costatus | reverse complement strand
GTATGTTCACTTTGTACTGGCAACTTTAATTAATAATCGGTTACTTTTCGTGGTAATATATTAGTACAATTTAACTCGTGATAGTACTGCGATAGTTTTAAATATACGTCATATCGGTCAGCAGTTAGTAAAATTTAAAATAATAATTTTATTTAAAATAGAACGAGAATGTACATATTAAATTTTATTTAATATGTATTTAAATGAAGACTGCACGGTTTATTGTCGGTGAGTCGGGTGAGGGGGTAACGTGCGACTCGCGTCCGCCCTTGCACATCAAAACAATCCCCAAGGCTGCTTTCACTAACCGTCTATTGTAATATTAACGCGTCAACTTTAATACAACATATTCATTTTTTATTTATTCGTTAACGCGATTGCATATTACAAAACAAAATTATTAAATAAATGTAAAACAGTTGCATTTCGTAGTAATATATTATGCGCGGTGCGGTGTTTTCATCATACCAGGTTGCAGTCAGGAGTATTTAAAATAATTTTAATATGTATTTCAAATAAATATATATGTATATATATGTAACAATATAAGATGAGGAGTACAGCGGAAAGCAGAGGCGATTCGAACATCGACCGAAAGTTACATACACTTTACGTATGTTCACTTTGTACTGGCAACTTTAATTAATAATAATTAGTTACTTTTCGTGGTAATATATTATTACAATTTAACTCGTGATAGTACTGCGATAGTTTTAAATATACGTCATATCGGTCAGTAGTCGGTAGTATTTAAAATAATAGTTTTATTTAATATGTATTAATGACTGCACGGTTTATTATCGGTGTGCCGGGTGAGGGGGTGACGTGCGACTCGCGTCCGCCCTTTCACATCAAAACAATCCCCAAGGCTGCTTTCACTAACCGTCTAAATAAACGCGTCAATTTTAATACAACATATTATTCGTTAACGCAATCGCATATATAAAACAAAATTATTAAATAAATGTAAATAGTTGCTTTTCGTAGTAATATATATGCGCGGTGTGGTGTTGTGAAGGGGACAGCGAAAGCTAGTCGTAAATGATTCGAAAATCAACCGAAAATTGCACAGTCCCCCGCGCTGCTCCGCGTGCAATCGAACGAAATGTTCCATGACAATCGAATGCAATTATTCTGCGCGCGGAGCGGTGATCTGAGGGGAACAGCGAAAGTTAGATGGATGCGGTTCGAAAATCAGCTGAATGTTGCACTGTCTCCCTCACCGCTCCGCGTGCAGTCAAAATATCTCATGACTCTGTCGAATGGTTCAAATATTTGTCATACCAGTCAACAGTCGCGAGTATTTAAAATAATTTTGTTTAAAATATATATTTCAAATGTATATTATGCGTGGTGCTGTGTTGCGAGAGGGACAGCGAAAGCTAGACGAAAACGATTCGAAAATCAACCGAAAGTTGCACTGTCCCCCTCACAGCTCCGCGTGCAGTCGAAATGTCTCATGACATTCGAATGGTTTAAATCATACATAGCAGTAAGCAGTTGGAAGTATTTAAAATAATTTTATTTGAAACATGTATTTCAAATATATATATATATATTTAATATAGGATGAGAGGTACAGCGGAAAACGGAGGCGATTCGAAAATCGGCCGAAAGTTACATACACTTTACGTATGTTCACTTTGTACTGTCAACTTTAATAATCAGTTACTCTTCGTGTTAATATATTATTACAATTTAAATAGTACTGCGATAGTTTTAAATAATTGTATTTAATATGTATTTATGACTGCTCGGTTTATTGGTGAACCAAGTGAGGGGGGGACGTGCGATTAGCGTCCGCCCTTCAAACATCAAAACAATCCCAAGACTGCTTTCACTAACCGTCTAATATTAACGCATCAATTTTAGAATAACATGTTTATTTTTTAATTTAATCGTTAACGCGATCGCATATTGCAAACCAAAATTATTAAATAAATGTAAAACAGTTGCTTTTCGTAGTAATATATTAAAATGCCCCATAGCAGTCGAATGGAATTAGTCTGCGCGTGGAGCGGTGATCTGAGGGGAACAGCGAAAGTTAGATGGAGGCGGTTCGAAAATCAGCTGAAAGTTTCATTGTCTCCCTCACCGCTCTGCGTGCAGTCGAAATGTCTCATGACACTGTCGAATGGTTTAAGTATTTGTCTACAGTCGAATGGTTTAAATATCATACCAGTCAGCAGTCGGGAGTATTAAAATAATTTTATTTAAAACATGTATTTCAAATATATATGTATGTATATATATATATATATATATATATATATATATATATATATGTGTATTTAATATGAGATGAGGGGTGCAGCGGAAAGCGGAGGCGATTCGAAAATCGACCGAAAGTTACATACACTTTACGTATGTTCACTTTGTACTGGCAACTTTAATTAATAATCAGTTACTTTTCGTGGTAATATACTATATTAATACAATTTAACTCGTGATAGTACTGCGATAGCTTTAAAAAATATACGTCATATCGATCAGCAGTCAGTGGAATTTAAAATAATAATTTTATTTAATATATATATGTATTTAAATGATGACTGTACGGTTTATTATCGGTGAACTGGGTGAGGGGGTAACGTGCAACTCTCGTCCGCCCTTGCACATCAAAACAATCCCCAATGCTGCTTTCACTAACCGTCTAATATTAACACGTTAATTTTAATACAACATATTTATTTTTTATATTCGTTAACGCAATCGCATATATAAACAAAATTATTAAATAAATGTAAAACAAATTTATAAGCAAAATTATGGTACACCTATGGGTTCTCCGTTATCTCCTGTTTTAGCCGATTTAGTCATGTAGAACCTTGAGAAGGAGGTGTTGAGCACATTCGATTTTCACATTCCTTTTTACTATAGATACGTTGACGATATTGTCATGGCGGTACCCAGGGAACAAATAAATACTATTCTTCAAAATTTTAACAATTATCATCATAGGTTACAATTTACCATCGAAATAGGTGGTGATAGAATTAATTTCCTGGATACCACCATGATAATAAAAAATAACTTTATACAATTTGACTGGTTTCAGAAACCTACATATTCAGGTAGAATTTTAAATTTTTGGTCTCAACATCCTCTTTCTCAAAAGATAAGTGTAATTTATGGACTGGTTGACAAGGCGTTTTTACTGTCGCATCCAGAATTCCATAAGAAAAATTTGAAGTTTATTATTGATATATTGATGCTCAACGACTATCCATTGGACTTTATTTTTGAGAAAGTTAATAAAAGAATTTATGCAATTATGAATAAACCTTCACAATCTGAAGTTGTTAACAACAATAATATTGTAAAGAATAATACTTTTTGGTTTACTATACCTTATGCTAAAGGAATTTCTGATGGTTTTAGAAACATGATCAATGGTATTAACGATAGAATTGCATTTTTTAGCATCAATAAATTAAATAACTTTATCAAAGTACAGAAGGACCGTCTTCCACACTTTATGAAAAAGAACATTGTATATAAGATTCAGTGTGGTGACTGTGATGCTACTTATGTGGGACAGACAAAGAGAATGCTGAAAACAAGAGTTAACGAACATCGTAGTCATATACGGAGAAATACATCCTCTAGATCTGTAATCACTGAACATAGGTTGCAGCATGGTCATGACTTTGATTGGAATAATGTGGAAGTTTTGGATGATGAAAGTTTTTATCACAAGCGATTAATTTCTGAAATGTTACATATAAAATCTCAAAACAATGGTTTAAATTTAAAAACTGACACAGAAGGTCTTGATCGGTCGTACATAGATATTTTAGAAAACTTGACAACAGTATGATTTGACCTAATCATTTATTTTTAATTTATTTTGTTGTCAGTAATTTAACGTTCCTCATTGTATCGTTTCCTTCTGATGAATACGGTCACATATATGTTTAGTCAGTCTAAATTTATGGAATTATGAATTTAAATTGTGTAATTATGTTTTTGTCTACCAACAGGGGTGAGTGTTTAAATATTTAAAAATATTTTTTTGTTTTAATTTTCTCTGGATAATTTTTAATAGAATAATATATGTTATTAACTGTCTTTTCACAGACATATTACTGTTTTTTAAAAAATTTTGCTACACATCTTCACACGATGCTATTACCTCTGGTTGGTGCACGGAAACATTTTGTTAATTAACAATAATTGTTTTTCAATTGGCATTATAACTTGGAGTATATGGAGCTTTGTATTTATTATCAATTGGTCGCTGAAGATGGTCTAAATCACAGACTGAAACGTTCGACTGTATTTTTAATTGTAAGATTAAATTAATTTTTCGCATGATCAACTGCGTTTGACTCTTTATAGCCTTATAATTCACGATTGTTTAAATGTAAAACAGTTGCTTTTCGTAGTAATATATTAAACCGAAGGTTGCACCGTCCCCCTCACCTCACCGCTTCGCGTGCAGTCCAAATGCCCAATGACGATCGAATGGCATTGATCTGTGCACGGTGCGGTGTGGTAAGGGGGACAGCGAAAGCTAGAAGTAAATGATTAGAAAATCAACCGAAAGTTGCATTGTCCCCCTCACCGCTCCGCATGCAGTCGAAATGTCTCGTGACAGTCGAATGATTTAAATATCATACCAGTCAGCAGTCGGGAGTATTTAAAATAATTTTATTTAAAACATATATTTCAAATATATATATGTGTATTTAATATGCAGCGGAAAGTGGAGGCGATTCGAAAATCAGCCGAAAGTTATATTCACTTTACGTATGCTCACTTTGTACTGGCCTTTAATTAATAATCAGTTACTTTTCGTGGTAATATATTAATAAAATGTAACTCGTGATAGTACTGCGATAGTTTTAAATATACGTCATATCGATCAGCAGTCAGTAGAATTTAAAATAATAGTTTTATTTAATATATATATGTAAATGATGACCGCACGGTTTATTATCGGTGTGCCGGGTGAGGGGGTGACGTGCGACTCGCGTCCGCCCTTTCACATCAAAACAATCCCCAAGGCTGCTTTCACTAACCGTCTAAATAAACGCGTCAATTTTAATTCAACATATTATTCGTTAACGCAATCGCATATATAAAACAAAATTATTAAATAAATGCAAATAGTTGCTTTTCGTAGTAATATATATGCGCGGTGTGGTGTTGTGAAGGGGATAGCGAAAGCTAGTCGTAAATGATTCGAAAATCAACCGAAAATTGCACAGTCCCCCGCACTGCTCCGCGTGCAATCGAACGAAATGTTCCATGACAATCGAATGGCATTGTTCTGCGCGCGGTGAAGTGAGGTAAGGGGAACAGCGAAAGCTAGACGAAGGAGATTCGAAAATCAGCCGAAAGTTGCATTTGCCCGCCCCTCCTCACCTCATCTCACCGCGTGCAGTCCAAGTGCTCCATGATGATCGAATGGCATTGTACTGTGCGCGGTGCGATACGATAAGAGGGACTGCGAAAGCTGGACGAAAACTATTCGAAAATCAATCGAAAGTTGCACCCCTCTCACCTCACCGCTCCGCTCGCAGTCCACATGTCCCATGACGATCGAGTAGACTAGCGCCACATTTGCCTCTTGCGGCAGGAATGTCAGAAGGACATCGAATGGAATGTGGTCGACGATGACAATAATGATGATAACGACAACGACAATAATAATAATGACGACGACGACGTATCTTAAAAATAAAGCGTGAAAATTTACAGATTCGGACTTTGAGTCGTGATATCTTCGCTCGTAGGACACGTAGAGAAAAAATGAAAGCACTTTTATTATACAATTTAAGCAATTGCTATCGATTGAGCGTATATAGAACTTGATCCGTTCTGCCGTTACTGAGATCTGATCATCTCAATCCCCCAAAACTCTCAGTTTTGCGTAAAGGAGGCACGGCAGTGCCGCGGCGCTTGGCTTAGCGCCGAGACACTACCATGTCTCCAGATTTTATTTTTGTAACGAGACCTATCAGATACAATTTTATTTAAAAAATTTGGGCATACAAAACGTATCAAAAGGTATTTGAAAATATTTTTTGCAAGATGTTCCAACCTAACCATAATTTTTAAAAAATTCCTGAAAATTTATAAGTGACCCCCTTTTGTTAGTTTATGATTGGCAACCTCGCAAAAATTCAAGAACATGTATTTTTAAACTTATTTTCACCCTGAATTTTTTCAGAATTTTTTGAACCCGGCATCATGCCTAAAAAAATTAAAACTCGCCTAAAAAGGTAAAAAATCGCCATAAAATATATATCAAGTAGCCATAAAGCCCTAAAAGGCTCATAAGATAGCCTGCAGACACAGGTAAGATAGCAAGATAACCCTAAGATAGTTCATCACTCTGATTAAAACAATTATGCAATATTATGGAAGTCTTAAAACACTAAAACATCCATAATATCGCCTTAACCCTTTCAGTCACGCATTTTTCTATTCACTGAATTCGCTTGAAACTCGTTATTCAGGGGTTTT
>NW_017277212.1:104716-105438 GCF_001594065.2 Cyphomyrmex costatus | reverse complement strand
TCTTTAAATTTAATTCTGTAAAGGATTAAACGTTCATTACCACTTTCATTTTTAAAAAATTAAGTTGTTTAAAACAGATGTTTTAATAAAAATAATAATTTTTATTTTAAATAAGTTTTCATTTATTGTTATACCAGTCAACGGTCGGGAGTATTTAAAATAATTTTATTATTTAAAATATATATTTCAAATATGTATATATGTATTTAATATGTATTAAATATGTGGTGAGGGGTACAGCGGAAAGCGGAGGCGATTCGAAAATCGGCCGAAAGTTACGTACACTTTTTGTATATTCACTTTGTACTAGCAACTTTAATTAATAATCAGTTACTTTTCGTGGTAATATATTAACAATTTAACTCGTGATAGTACTGCGATAGTTTTAAATATATGTACGTCATATCGGTCAGCAGTCGGTAGTATTTAAAATAATAATTTTATTTAATATGTATTTAAATGATGACTGCACGGTTTATCGGTGAGCCTGGCGCGGGGGGGGGACGTGCAGCTCGCATTCGCCCTTCCATTCGATGTGTTGTTTTGATAACAGTCCCCAAGGCTGCCTTCACTAACTGTCTAATATTGACACGTCAGATTTATAACAACATACTAATTTTTTTTCGTTAACGCGATTGCATATTATGAAACAAAATTATTAATAAGTCAAAATTATTAAATAAATGAGAAACGGTAATTTTTCCTGGTAATATATTATCCGC
>NW_017277212.1:89717-103242 GCF_001594065.2 Cyphomyrmex costatus | reverse complement strand
GGGTGGCAGGGGGAGGTGGAGGGGCGAGTGGAGGAGGTCCGGTGGGTCGAAGATGTTGGAGGTGTGAGTGGAAGGTAAGAGAGAATGTTGAAAAGTTTAAAAATGCGGACAGAGAAGTAGGAGAAGGAGAAGGAGAAGGAGACGTTTCTTAATTTTTCATTAAAATCACCACTTTTCGACCGCTTATATCTCCATAACGGCTTGACCGATTTAACATTTTTTTTGACTCAAATTACTCGTGGCGATGCCGCCTTTCAAGACATATAACGTTCGATTCAAAATATTTTATATTTTAGTAATTATGCACCTCCCAAAAATGGACTTTGGTGGCTCGGGATAAGAAACTTGTAGCGTCTCGCAGTTTTTGAACATGGCCGGAGACGCTACCGCGTCTCCTGATTGAATAAATTGACAACTGTACTGTTTGACAAGGTCATTCGTGAAGATGTCGAATCAAGACGCAATATCGGTATACTGTTAATTCGACCGAAATGCAATGTCACATCTCCGATGTATATTGGCGATGGCGCGTGTTTTCCTTTTGTATTTTCGAGTTGCAAAAGCGGCAACATGACGCGTTTATGTTCGACGAGCTCGCTCCATATGGTCGGTGAGAGGAACATCTCTTTGCCGTGACTGTCTCCAAGAACGACAGTTATCTCGCAGGGCAATTTGACGTTGATGCCGACGGTCAGATACTTGTATCCGGTAGTAAGTTAAAGGATATCTTCGTTCCAATATGCGTACTGTGGTTCTGTTGCGAAAGAAAAAAAAATTAGTTCAGAACAAAACAGTGATTAAAAAATACAAATATTTACGTGTCTTTTTTATCTACTTTTTCGTTATATTGTTTCTGCATATTGTTCGTTTCGGTATACTGTTTTTCCTTTTTTCCATAATGCTCCGTGATGAAATGCTTTACTGCCGTATTGTTGAAAACTCTTCTGATCTTCACGTCATTCGTACGCTCGATGAGACGTCGAGAGTCGTCGTCGGTGTCGTTTGAAATCGCGTACATGTCTCTCTCTCACGATGTTAATCGAACGATTCGTTCTTTCGCACTGATCGTCTGCGTAACCATGTAGTAATATATTATTTTACTTAAAACATCGTGTTAATCGTCCAATGAATCCTCTGCGGTGTATTCGAGTAAATTACTTGATTGAAGCAGTCGATTAAGAAGATCGTGCAATTTTCTTAGCAGTCCGTCTGTAGGACAATTTACGTTGAGCAGTTTCATGTCGAAATTATCGGCATTTGTTACTGTTTGGGTGAACTCGTTGTATTTGTAATATTGACATTTGTGTAGGAAATAAAGAGAACCGTCGATATATCGGAAGGCTAGAGTCGGAGATGGTGGTATTCCCGGAAATATCGATTTTAACGAGTGATATTCATTAACGGTCATGTCGCATTCATTCATCAACGCTACGCTCTCGCCATCGAAGATCACGTACGTTTGTCCTCTGTTGGTGACCAATGCTGCGTTAACGCGCATTCCTGCGGGAAAGTGTAGGTCTGAATACGTTTTCGGCCAACCATTTTTCAATTTTAAACTCGGATAATCTGTCATGTAAATGTTATTATTCGCGAATAGCACAATTTCTCCTGATGGCCGTTGATACGCGGCGCTTATTGAAACATTCGCCGGAAGAAAACGAAGATAGTCGTTGAGCGCGAGTGGTCCCTTGTATCTTTTACCATTGATGGCTATCATCCACATGCTCTTTCGATAAGTGACGAATATGCGTTGATTTAACACTAGTACATTGTCCACGTATGGTAGATCGCACAGATCTTTTTGTGTTGATGTCTTACGCGTGTCTGTAGTTACCGGCGGAGATCTTGTACTGGGTACTTCAATAGGATTTTTTCCATAGACGTTGAATAGTTAAAATGTCCTCGATACTGAGTTTAACGGCTTTATTGGTGGCGTAAGGAAACATTAGAGAATCTCTGCGTGAATTGTGTGATAATCCCAATGAATGTCCGATTTCGTGCGTTAATGTGTAAAGTAAATGCTGCTTGTTTTCTGGTGTACTTTCGTTCAATTGTATATGCCAAGGTTCCGATACGTCTAAGTGTATCTCAGTGTTTTGCACGGGGTCGTTCGTAAGTGCAAACGCGTGTGCGAGCACTCCACCGAGTGAGGCCGAAATCTCCAGTACTTTCTTGCAGGCACACGAAGACCATTGGTAAAAGCTCACCGGATAAAGTAATAGCATATTGTGCTGTATAAGAATGGGTGACTTTGTTCATATCTTTTCTTTTCCACCAAAACAATTTTGGAACCCTGTTCTGCTAAACTTCTATTAAAGATGGACTGATACTGACAACCTGTAAAGTTGTTACAAAACAATTTTGAAAAATAATTTTAACAACAAAATTAAAAAGGGAAAATTCAAAAACGTCAGTAATAAATAGAATTCAAAAACCAATAATAATATTTATAGTAAAAATAATAATAACAAAACTGATAATAAAAAGAGCGTTTTAAAAACTGATGCATAACATTTTAATATAAATTAAACATTAGAAAGCTTATAAGCTAATGACCCATATTACAACCTGTAAAGTTATTGCAAAATAATAACAATATTTAAACAATAAGAATACAGTAACAATAAAAAGTACAAGAAGAATTAATAATCCAAATTTAACAACAAATATAACAGCTAAAAAATAATATACACTTTATGAATAAGAAATGTAATTTGAAAGTCAATATTTAACCGTTTGATCTGTAAAAAAAATCAGTAAAAAGTATCGAGAAGAATTGATAGTACAAATTTAACATTAAATACAACAGCTAAAAAATAATATACATTTTATTAGTAAGAAAATTAAATTGATAGTGAATATTTACCTGTTTGATCAGTGTTAATTATTAACTTCTTTGGAAACAGCGGAATCAAGGCTCTGGTCTGAAGTCGGAAGGTTTCTGCAGCTGTCAACGTTTCTTCCAACGTAACACTTTCCCTTTCTGATACAAATTTAGTAACTTTGCGTTGACGAATTCGGTGTTTTAACTTGAAGCGCCAAACCCAAGATTCGGAAGCCTTAAATTCAAAATTGGAAAATTGACTTGCTGCAGCCAATGCCCATTGCTGTAAATTTCTGGTTGTAACTTGCATGCAATCTTCGCGACTTTCCAGGAATCGGTCGTATGTCCAAGAATCGATGAAAGCATACTTGTCTTGCTGGCTTCCACCTTGTCTTACATGCTCTTCCCATCTGGAAATGATGCATGTATTTCAGTTTTGAACATCCTTTTTTTTGTAAAGTTTTCAAAGACCAGTGTGGATTCGTTCTCGCCAAATTGACTACTTTTCTTTTATAATCTAGAGGGATTATATCATTTGATTTCATTTTCTTCTCTTCCGGCTTGTATTCACAATTAATATTTTCATTCGCCACAGAGCCTTGAACTTCCTCATATAAGTTGTCCTTGTCCTCCTCCTCAGGGGGAATTAACTCTTCCACAACTATGCATTTTTTGTCAGCTAACAAAGAAACCGTATGTACAAATATCTCTTCACCAAATTGGATGGAATCTTCAGTAAATACAGGAGAACAGCTTTCGGTAATTAAATCATTTTCAGTAAGGAGATTTATAAAATATTCTACAGCATCCCTTAATTGCTGTTTTGATTTGTCGCTAGCAAGTAAAGGTTGTTCCATTTCTTCCTCCTCCGAAACAAGCGATGAATTTTCAGGCAGTGATATTTTATTTTTCACAGGAAAATAAACTAATGACAAACACTCACAATCAATTTTTTATTTGACATGAGCCGCCGGAAAGTAAAGTCAGGCCGTTCAGTGGGTCCCTTTTGTCTGATTGTGAAAAGTCGATGTTCAAAAAATAAATTTTAATAATCACTACTTTATTGGAAATTTTATTATCAGTCTCGAAAAATACGCAAAAAACTGAAATTTTAGAGACCACGAATTTAATTAAAATTTTCAATTCAACTCGTTCGGAAAAAAAAAGTTATGAATATTTTTAAATGAAACTTGCAAGAAATGTAGTTTAGGCATTTCCGAAGACGACGAACTTTGAATGAAAGCAAAATATTTATTTTGGAAAATATTGTTAATTTTTTTTTTTAGTACTACATCAAAATGATTGTTTTCTATGTTCAAGGGCTTCGTTTAGCGGAAAAATTTTCAGTAAGCAAAAACTTTCAATGACGAAAATCTTCATTGAGGTATGATAGCGGGCAGTAGCTTGCTGAATACAAAGATACAATCCTTAGCTCGAGCGCCTTTCATAAAAAATAGTTTTCTAATAATATTTCTTAAACGGTCATGAGGGTCAAAATACTTTACAGAAATATTTATCATACTTCATTGTCAGTGAAGATTTTCGTTACTGGAAGTTTTTGTTTACTGAAAATTTTTCCGCTAAACGAAGCCCTTGAACATAGAAAACAATTTTCATGAATGTAAACGAAGTCTGCTTTCCAGCTGATAGTTTAAAAACTCCCTGTCAATGTAAGAGCTTTGCATTTATTCGATGCGCTCGATGCTTTGAAACTTTCTGTTTTGTCTGCTTTTACGATGACTATCATTCTGGAAGCTGTATTGAAGCTCCAAGTACATCGGAGCTGTGTTGAAGCTCCAACCAAGTACATCAGACTTGTAATGTTTATTTAAAAGTATAATATGTAATGTTCAAACTTGTTCTGTAAGTCAAAAAATATATTTGTATTCTACAAAATTAAATATTATTTTTTCTTATTGTTAATTTCTATAAACTTTTACAAATTATTACACATTTTATATTTTTTCATTATTATATTATATTATATAAGTTGTTACAATAAATCGCTCTACTTATAATAAAAACCAATTAAATGTTATAAATATTTAATACGTGTAAAAAACGTTTTGCTCTTAAATTAAAAATTTAATAATAATAATAATAATAATTTTATAATTTTTTAAATTTTTTATAACATAATATACTGTAGAAAGTAAAAAAATGCAAAAGAAAATAGATTCAGGGACTTAAACACG
Source organism: Cyphomyrmex costatus (assembly GCF_001594065.2). Taxonomy (NCBI): domain Eukaryota; kingdom Metazoa; phylum Arthropoda; class Insecta; order Hymenoptera; family Formicidae; genus Cyphomyrmex; species Cyphomyrmex costatus. Next base: position 98,223 of record NW_017277212.1, on the reverse strand, counting down.
GTTAAAGTGAAATTGTACCCTAGCGCGCTACCATTGAGAGTGCATTATACGGAAAATTTCCAACGCGTTTTTCTCGAAAACGCTTGAGAAGTGCATCGTGCTGCTTTGCCACACATAATGGTGTGCCATGTACAACATTTTGGCGAAGTATTAATTTTTTTAAAAAACACCTCCCCTGAGGGTCCCCTTGTAAGTGAAAGTTCCACGTAAGATGGGTTTTTTTCCATTTCACTGTATCCGTATTTTATTCCTGGAGTGGCATATCTGGAAGTCCACATCGAGGTTTTCGTATTTGATCTAACGTATTATCGTTCAATACATCGTTACTCGATATTTGATAGTATTCTTGAAATAATGCGATAGCCTCTTTAATTTTTCATCCTCGATCGACGTGTGAGTAGTAACATCTGCCTCGCTCAGGAAACCGTATCTCTGCAGATATTCTATCACTTTACGGAAACGAAAGCGACGAGGTAAGCGAGAGACATCGCGGCGTACGTGCACAGCGGAAACGTATTGTTCGACCGTTAATCGCATTCTGCCGAGTATGGGGGAGGAGGAGTGGTACGTGTGTCTATACATAGACACAGGAAATTAATCGGTAGGAGTGGTACAGTTCGTTTCAACATTTTTATTTTGTGAAGCATACATTAAAAATAGTTAATCTATAATATCGTCTAAATCGTTATGTTTATTGTTAGATAATCTTACGAACATTTGTTAATGGATTGTACTGTATTACTCTGTCATGAATAATTAGACAATAAGCCGTGGTGTTCGGTGGAATGTTTGCTCTACATTCGAATTCGATACGAATGTCCACGGTTGCGCTTTTCACAGATTCGTCTTTAGCCCAGTCAAATGGGAAAAAATTTTGCCCAAGTTAGGAAAAAATACTATATGCGTTCTAATTAGCGTGAAAGGGTGTCTTTTGGGGTTGTAATGAAGGTACCAAAAGCCCACCTCCGTATCATTGTCGTTGCAAAAATGGCGGTCCTCAAAAGGTACAAAAAATTCGTTTTTTGCCAATAACTCAAAAAGTATCACAATTAGAGCAAAAAGTCAAGACATTAAAGTTGTAGAGAATAAAATTTCACACAAAAATGGTCCGCACAAAAATTTTGTACGACCAATTGCAAACGATGTAGATTTTTTTTAAGGTATGGCTATTTCATGACAAATGAAAAACACGCCATCGCGCCGCTCATGTTTCGTCCGTAGTTCAGAAATGGCGACTCGAATTAAAAAATTGTTCAAATAAAAGTTGTAGACAAATCAATTATAAACAACTTACTTTTTAACTTTTTTTTCAATACGATTAATATTTACGGAGATATGATTTAAAAAAAAAAATTCTCATGGTTCCTCGAGTACGGTTTTTAGTCAGAAAAGTACTGATAATTCAAAATGTATGGGTTTAACGAAAATATTACACTTTATGAAATTTGAATGTAATGAAATTTAGAACATTTTGATGTATATACAAATTGATTTCGGATCCGAGATGACTTTTGTAATGCTTAAAAACGAAAAATGCCATTTTTTTTCGTATTTTCAAAAAAATATCACTTTTAATTACCTGCAGCTAAAAATGCCTCTGAACCTTTTTGAAGGAGAATTAAAATATCTTTAAAAGCATTTTTTACGACCGACTGCTGCCAACCGAAGGTTGGCACAGAAAGGAGGAGTATGCGTTTCACCGAAGCAGATCGGTTGTCACCTAAGATCTCCGTAACTACAATATATATTCATATCAACTTTTGGCTACAGACTTCTTATTGACCAAGCTTGGTTTAAAGCATATAATTGCCATGAATTTCTTTTCAATAATAAAGAAGTATTTTTGATCAACATGCGATTCGATAGGTTATAAATCAATCCTAGTGGTATGTATGTTCTCTGATTGGCTGTCGGATGAATCTAGAAACTAAATTGATTAACCAATGATTAATCAATAAGCAGGGAAGTTTAGTGACTTACAGTTACAGTCAACACACATCTAGTCTGTTCGTATTGTATGTGCTTATTTGTTTGCACTTTGTTTCGCTTTCTTAAGTGCAATCAGGATTTCGTGCAACACGAGCAGATCTATAGTTGGCGGATAATTAGAGGTATTAGAGGTTAAATCTTAGATCATATAGTATAGAAGGAGGATAGTCTCTTGAAAGTGAAGGCGAGTAGAGAGACAGAGAAAAATAGATTGAGATCATAGTTGGTAATGCGCATGACTGTAGGGAGAGAATGCGCGCGCAAGCGAATTACACACAGCTGTCAGCTGCAGTACATTTGATATATGAATTTAAGGTTAAGGTTAAACGGCTAAAAATTATTTTGCCAATAAACTCTACTCGTAGAACAGAACCAAACACAGTTCGCGAATAATCAACGTGCTTTCTAGCATCCACGGTGGATAAAGGCCGCAGCACTTTTGCATAACGCATAAACCATATACATAAAGAATTTGATTGGTCTATTGACTCATGCATAAGAAAATGGGCCAATGAAATTCCTTATGCATATGTTTTATGCGTTATGCATAAAATTATGCGTACACCCACGGTAATTAATTCTGTCCCTCGGAAATTTTCACAAAATGAAAAGTGACCTCCTTTCTATATTAATTGTCACTATTCATGCACGATAAGGTTCAGTCGTAACGTTAATCGTTCATGGATTGTGACAATTAATATAGAAAGGTGGTAATTTTTTATTTTGTGAAATTTTCCGAGGGACAGAATTAATTACCGTGGGTGTACGCGTATGGAGTATGCGCATTACAGTCTACGATCTTCATTTCTCCATCTTGTACATAATCTATGATTTTCATCTCTCCATCCTTGTCAATCTTCTCGGCTTCAACCGAATGTATGTACAGGGATTATACGCCTATGCTCCTTCTAGTACTATATATGTTCTAACTGTTAAATCTATTTGTTATAATCATGGATTATTAAAATCATAGATGTATATGATCGATGCCAAAAAATCGACGCGGAAACATAGAATGGATCTCACTAAGGCCGGAATCAGACTACGCATTGAAAATTGAGATTGAAGATTAAAAATTGAAATTTGACCAATGAGAATAAAAGAATTTTTGCTGCTATTATTTAGATTGGCCAAATTTCAACCTTTTAATCTTTAATCTCAATGTTCAATACGTTGTCTGATTCCGGCCTAATGAGAACCATAACCAAGTGCAGCGCTAAGCGCACATATTGCACCTTTATCACTCCTCGAGATCAATTGTGTATTTCGAAATGACGTGAAAATTATAAAATTATGAAAAAGCGAGTAAAGGGCCTAGCAGAGTAAGCATGTCAAATCTGCCCTTGATCATACAGAGTTGACATTAATGTCATCTTGTTAGTACCAATATGATAAAACTTTCCACCAAATATTACTTTAAAAAATTGATTTTTGTAGGAGTTATGGAGGGGGAAAGTAAAAAAAAGAAATGTATTTTTCTCGAAAACCGCTTGACCGATTTTGATGAAAAAAATATATGTTATGTAAACTCGTACAACTAATTAATAAAAAAATTAATAAAAAATATTTGCCCATAAAAAAGACCAAAAAAAAATTTTTGAATTTTTGTATATATTTTTTTTTAATGATATTTTAGAGGTACCATTTTGAAATTTTTATGAGTACTTCTCTTAAGTGTCCTCTATAACAGATATTTTTTTCATTTTTTTTGAAGTGGTGGAACATCGCCAAAAATACGAAAATCATAAACGTCTCGTCATTTCGGTTTAACCCTTAGAGGGCCGGAGTTTCAAACATTTTAAAAGTTCATTATTTCTATTGGAAAGTATTCTAAGGTCCCCAAGTTAGAACTAAATCCATTAATTAATACTTTTTAACTATTTTTATGAAGAAAATTACAGTAGTAAATAACAGTAATAAAATTAATGAATTATGTTAATTTCAAATTTTTTAGTGTTTTTTCTATACTCCTTAAAAACAACTTTTTTGTAACTCCACTTTTTTGAAGAAAGATGCTGCAATGAAGTGTAAGATGGCATTTAAAGACAACTTATCTATGCAGGCAGTCACACTGTAAAAATAATACATGAATACATAATCACAACCATGGTATAAAGACAAGGGTATGCTCTTGCGCATATTTCAGAAAGGGCCAATCAGGGACTTTGTGCAAGCTTACGTCACACTGAGCGGAAAATTTAAACATTGACTGTGTAGATGCGTTTCATTTAACGTTTGCAACGCTCACGAGCATGAGTGCGTTCAGGAATTATGCTGAGATAACTCTTGGGTGCATTTTTGCTATAATATACGTAACGTAAACTATAACCTAGAGTTACCTAGGCGTGATTCCTGAACGCAGATCATTATCTCATCCTTGGATGTTTTCCAGTAATGACACAATGTAACACGGTGAATCATTACATCCTTGTTGTTTGTTTACGTTAAACAAGGATGAAACGATTTACTGTGTTACACAGTATATATATTTATGTATGTATGTAGATATTTATGTATGTACGTATTAATGTATATACATATTTATGTATTGTAATGTGACGTTACACGTCATTGTAAAACAAATTCGAAAATAAACATTTACTGATTTCTCACACGACCAAAAAACAACTCCGTGTATTCTCTCATTAGAGTTAGAGCCATGGTAAATCGCAGCCGAATACGCTACCGATCATATCCGATTCATCCCGATTCTACACGAGTATGACGTAAGCTTGGACAAAATACGGCAAAGTGGTAGGAATGCGCAGTGGTCTGACACGAAACGAGCATACCCTTGTCTTTATACCATGATCACAAGTACATATACATAAAGCAATATTTAGCTCCAAAAGACAAATAGTAGCGTAGTCGCGATAGCGGCGACTACGCTACTGTAGCTTGCTGCGATGTAGGTTTGTAGATAACATAGTTGCCGCTAGGGTCGATCGTGATTTGGTACAAAGAGTCGAAAGATATTTTCGTTTATAACTTGTGTTATTTGATTTTTGAAGCTAAGTATTGCTTTATATATATGTACTTGGGTTTACGTATTTAAGTCTTATTTTTATATTGCCGCATAGGACTTTCGTTTCTAGTGTGCATATTGTCTGCATAAATAAGATGTCTTTAAATGCCATCGAGCACTTAAAATGTGCTGGTTGCGGCATATTTCTTAAAAAAAGTGTAGGCAGAAAAAAAGTAGTAGAGAGTACAGAAGAAGCACATTCATTTTCTAACTTGTTAAATAAAACTATATCTGTCAGTGACATTTTATGTAATAAATGTCGACTACATATTTATAAAATTAAACAAAAAACCGACAGATTATCAGAATGTGAAACAGATCTTCAGGTTGAATCTACTTCGGATCCAACATTTGAAATTGCTGTAAAATCTAAAAAAGATGTTTCGGATATCGAATATATTCAAATTCCTCTTCAAAGAACAGTCTCTTCTCATAACTATTGCTGCATTTGCTCTTCGAAAAAAAATCTGATTGTTATTCCTGAAGAAGCTCGAATGCAATCATATTTAAAAAGAAAAATATATATTCCAGTTGGCAATAGGTGTTGTACAAGTCATTTAATTAAGAAAAGATTATTTGAAGAAGATCTCAGTCTTTTGAAAGTACACTCCAACACATCATGTCTTAGTGTAGCAGAGTTGTCCAAAGTGATGGAAACTCTTACTGTCAACTGTGATTCCACATTATTCGATCATGTAGGCGACAGTAGTTTGTCAGAAAGACAACTTCTAGTCTTTACAGGATTGACATGGGATAATCTTAACGAATTAAAAGATATGATGACTTCGTTAAGAAATAGTAAATCACGTTATGTCATTCAAGCTTTAGTTATTTTTCTTTTTAAATTACGCACGGGTAATTCAAATAATGTGATAAGTTCCATCTTTCAACTAGAATATGAACAGTTAGTATCTAATTATTGTGGAAGTATTATGAAATCATTTGAAAGGGACATCTTACCAACTCGCTTTGGCTTACAAGCTCTAAATAGAGATGATATTATTAACAATCATACTACCACAATAGCGAAAAAATTATTTGATATCCAAGAAAATATGTTTTTGATTTGCGATGGTACGTATGCCCGACACCAAAAAAGTACTAATTCTGAATACCAGAGAAAGTCTTACTCTGGTCAGAAGAAAGTACCTCTTTGCAAACCTTTCACCATCTGTGCGACTGACGGATATGTAATTGATATGGTTGGACCGTTTCTTGCAAATCAAAATGATTCAGACATTTTGAAAATTATCATGGAAGATTCAAACGGTTTGTCCAAATTCTTAAAAGAAGGTGATACTTTTGTTTTTGACCGCGGTTTCCGAGACATAAAGTCTGATTTGGAAGAAAAAAAATTTAAAGTCTTGATGCCAGCTTTAAAAGGAAAGCGAAAGCAGTTGACGACAGAAAAAGCAAATCAATCTCGGTTTGTAACTAAAATTCGTTGGGCGGTAGAATCTGTTCATGGCGTATTAAAACAAAAGTATCATCTTCTAGATCACAAAATTGATAATAAGTTGTTGCCTAAGGTTGGACTTTATTTCAGAATAGCGTCTTTTTTAAATAATACTTTTGGAAAAAGACTTGACTCTGACGTAGACACTTGCGACGAAGTTGTTCAAAGGATGCATAGTCGAAAAAGTGTCACAAATAGTTTAGCTATCGAAGCTGAAGAAAAAGGTTGGTTTCGACAAAAACTTCCTTTCCAAAGCATTACATCTAAGGACTTATTAGATTTTCCGGAAATGACACAAAGAGATCTAAAAGTATTTTTCACGGGATCTTACCAACTGTCACAATCGGTATCTTATTTAGCGGAAATGCTCAATATAAACGGAGAACTGAATCTCAAATTCGTAAAAAGCGAGAAAAACGTGCTTAAAATTGAAGTTCAGTCTCGACACATTTCTCGCACAAAATACCGATGTTTCATAAGGTATATACCTGACAGTACAGGCATTTCAGGAGTAACACATTACGCATGTGAATGCGCTAATGGGCTACGAACAATTGGATGCTGCTGTCACATTGCTGCAATTATATATTATTTATCTCACGCAAGATACTTATCAAAAATTTTGAAACCAGCTGAAATACTGAGCAATCTGTTTAAGAAAACAAATAATGTTGCAGTAATAAATAGCGACAGTGAAGAAGATTAACCGTTTCAAGCATACATTTTTCTTTGCATGGAAAACAGCTGGTTACTCGAGGGTTTGCCCCGAACCAAATGTAATAAAAACCAAAATTTAATAAAAATACAAAAAAAATTAAAAATGCGAAAAACAAAAAAAAATAAAAAACAAAAAATACAAAAAAAATAAAAATGCGAAAAACAAAAAAAAATAAAAAACAAAAAATACAAAAAAAAATAAAAATGCAAAAAACAAAAAATAATAAAAAACACAAAATGTAAAAAAAAATATGGAGACAACAACCGCCACGTCCACGTTCGTGTCTCTGGATTTGACTGAGAGCGGTACTTTTTGGAAAATTGGAACTCACAATTTGTCAGTTACAAGTACTACATTGAAAATATAACATCGGATTAGTAATTCGTGACCTCAAAAAACCTAAGAATCCAGTTTCATCACGATCAAGCAACTTATTGGTTTGCGGTCCGCCGTTATAGATCCGCCATTTTGAATTTTAAAAATCTGATGCCGGATTCGTAATCAGCGACCCCGAAAACCCCCGAGTACTCAGTTTCATCATGATCAAGTAACTTATTGCATTTTGGTCCGCCATCTTGGATCCGCCATTTTGAATTTTGCAAATCTGCCCTCAGATTTGTAATCAGCGCTACCAAAAAATGTCAAATAACATATTAGATATGAAAAATTGTGTTATAACTTTCTGACGGATTCAACATGTGACTTTTACGTGCACAACCGGCATGCGCCTGTAGGCGTAAGGGCCTTACTCGCCGACATCCGACCTTGATTTAGTTCTAACTTGGGGACCTTAGAATACTTTCCAATAGAAATAATGAACTTTTAAAATGTTTGAAACTCCGGCCCTCTAAGGGTTAAACCGAAATGACGAGACGTTTATGATTTTCGTATTTTTGGCGATGTTCCACCACTTCAAAAAAAATGAAAAAAATATCTGTTATAGAGGACACTTAAGAGAAGTACTCATAAAAATTTCAAAATGGTACCTCTAAAATATCATTAAAAAAAAATATATACAAAAATTCAAAAATTTTTTTTTGGTCTTTTTTATGGGCAAATATTTTTTATTAATTTTTTTATTAATTAGTTGTACGAGTTTACATAACATATATTTTTTTCATCAAAATCGGTCAAGCGGTTTTCGAGAAAAATACATTTCTTTTTTTTACTTTCCCCCTCCATAACTCCTACAAAAATCAATTTTTTAAAGTAATATTTGGTGGAAAGTTTTATCATATTGGTACTAACAAGATGACATTAATGTCAACTCTGTATGATCAAGGGCAGATTTGACATGCTTACTCTGCTAGGCCCTTTA
>NW_017277212.1:76081-87744 GCF_001594065.2 Cyphomyrmex costatus | reverse complement strand
TTATTTTCTTATTTTTATTTTCTGTTAATTTAAAAATTTTTCTTTTTATTAGTTTGTTAAGTTTTAGTTTTTTAGTTTGTTAATATAACTCACTTTTGGCAGCAGTCGGGAGTTTTTTTTTTTTTTTAAACTAATTCTTGTAAAGTTTCCATTTTTGTGTAAAATTTTTTTATTTTTTGTTGTTTTAATAGTTATTTATGTTTTATGTCATTATTCAGTTTTTATTTTTTTCCGTACGTTGATTTGTTAACGAGTTATAGCCTTTTAAAAATTCAATCAAAAAACAAATTTCATACAAAATTATAAATGTTGTGTAAAAATAGATGCATAATCATTTTTTAAAAATCTGATTTCACATCTTATTAATAGTTTATATGTGTGTGAAAGTGATGCAGAAATGTAAATTCATCTTGAAGTATGATTTGTTTGAAAAAAATGAGGTCAAAATATTGATTTTTTTCAATAAATTATGAGCAGATGTCATTTGTTGTTCCTTTTTTTGTATATATCTTCTTTCCTATTGATTTTAGGAAGAAATGTCATCAGATCAAAATTAAGGCTTACAAAATTTCCAACAAAAACTGGTACTTTTGTATTTGATTATTAGCAAGTAATGTTATGAAATTTAAAATTTAAAAATCTTGTGATTTTGAATTTTTAGGTAAGTAAAATTTTGGAGCAGTTTCGAAGTTAAAAATAACGTACTTAAAAATTTTTTTCAAGTTTGTTAACTTTGGAGGTCTTTCTATGCACATTTAGGTGTCCTTCAATCCGGTGCGATATTTTTAGAACGAATAGTATGCAAGGAATGTAATGGAGTCGTATAGCGTAGGGTTCGCAGGTAGCCTGTTGTCATTGGGATTCCAGTATTTCACATGCTTCGGAGTGTACTGTAGAGATTTCTGTTCTTCTGTTGATGTGTACGATTGCATAATTGGATATAAGTGAATAGTGACGAACTGCATAAAGTGCAGATACTTCATTGCTGTTTAATTGGTACGTATTGTTATATATTGGTTCTGTTAATTTCTTACACTGATGCACGTTGCACGCTGAATTAAATGATTTTAAATTATGAAAATGACCGTTGTATGTACCGTATATTTGTTGTCGTTTTCGAAAAGTATAGTTGAATATATTTAAAAGTTTCTTAATTGATAATGTTGTTATTCTTATTAATAACAGTAAAATGTCATATGAAACTTATTATGATTCTTGCGTACGTGATAATTGTCAAAATATAAAAATAATTTAACTGCTCTTTCATTAAAATACGGTATAGCATATATATATATATATTTCTTACTGATTTTTATATATATTTGTAAATTAATTTTTAAATGTTTTATATTTGTTTATCACGTAATTCTATGTAGCTTCACATATATATATTAATTGTTTCCGAAGCAGTTCGCACGCACGCACGCACGCATCCAAATTAAAAAAAACGCTAATTTATTAAATAATGGGTAGAATTACGTGATAAACAAATATAAAACATTTAAAAATTAATTTATAAATATATATAAAAATCAGTAAGAAATATATATAACGGGTGGGCCATTTTAATCTCCCCACCTGAATTTCTCGAAAACTAAATCCTGTAGACAAAAATGTTTCAAATAAAAATGGAACGGTATCGAGGGGGACACGTTTTAGTCACGTTGTTTTTTTTCTAAGTGGAGGAGCTAAAAAGATATGAAGGTCACCTCCACTTTTTTAAATGGAATTATGTAATTTTTTTTAGATAACGTGATTTCTCTAATTATTTTGCATATAAAAGTATTAAGATAGACATACCAAAAAACCAATAGTTTTCGAGATATTTTATGCTTCATTTTGATACATATTGACACAAAATGTTAAATAACTCGTAAACTGTTGACTTTTTGATTATCGTACCTTAATACTTTTGTGAACAGAATAATGAGATAAATCAAATGGTGTAAAGAAAACACATAGTTGCTTTAAAAAAAATATGTATACAAAATGGATAATCTTTAAATACGCAACTATGTGTTTTTTTTATACCACTGGAAAAATAACTAGAGTGATAATTTGTTTACGTCGTTCAGTATCACGTGCGGCATCTTCCATTGCACTTTTGATAAATAATGTGAGTGTAAATTCCTTGTTGTCGCTAGCGATAACGCAATTGTTGTCGTTACGCGCACGTATGAGGACGAGTTCATGTCGGGCGTTTATCACTATACGTTTGTAGTCCTCACAAAATCCAAGAAGTTTGTTGAGCGGTACACAGAAGTTAAACTCTTCAGATGCTGTTATTGGTCGATTAAGCAATAAGTCTAGAGAAAATGCAATTTTCCATCCTGCATTCTCTAACGTTTTATTTCTGTCAGCTATCAACGAAATGTAATTTTTAATAGTGCTTGTAATACCGACGTTTCTGTTTCTGTCAATTTCAACTCCGTCTAATTCGTAACGAATCTTGTCGAACATGAATGCGACGCAGTTATTCATCAGTTTCGGTGTTTGGTTGGTACTTCCTTCCTTCTTTTTTATGACGAATTTTCCCTCGATGTAGAGCAAACTTTCGCACGGTAACGTGTAGAGATCCTGGTGTTGAATCGGTATTCGTATTTCATCGCTGTATCCGAATGTAGTGTTAGCGTACGGATTGTAAGTGTGAGTCTCTATTTTAATGATGCGATCGTCGAAGATCGGAGTACCTCTGATCTTCAGGATGTTACGATTCATTTCTCACGACGAATCCGAGGGACCGTAGAAAGGCGACGTTCCTCGCGTTTAATCGACCTCCTCTTCTTTGTTTTTTCGTTCGATCGTATCGATTTTTGAATGGCTTCCACAATGTCGATGTTTACGTTACGTTCACTCTGTCGTACGAATCGTTCAGGACGAGCATCTTCCACCCTCGAACATAGTTTTCCTAGCGTTTACGACGTATGTGAAGTCGAATCGATATCTCCTCGCCGCGAAAGTTGATCAACTGTCCGTTTTGATCCACTACACGTATCGTTATATCGGTAATGTTTCGTGCGATGACCGGGAGATAAATGACGTGTGCCGGAGTAACGGACAGTTTATATCCCGGAGGAACGTTCGCCGCGAATTCGTGTATCGTGTGTACCGGTCTGTCGTTGTTGTACGCACCCGAGGTAATGTTACACTCAACGCAAATTATATTCACGTTCATAATTTTAACCGGTTCGTCCTACGCGTGCCACCTGTTCGGTCGTATCACGCGAGACGTCGAAAAGCCCAATAATGAACCGATACTGTCCTTTTTCGAAAAATCCACTGGATATTCACACTTTATCTCACTTCTCATGGTGTTTTCGTTCGCGCGAAGAATCAATACAGATTGCTGTTTCGCGATATTTTTTTCCTCATCGTACATTTCATCGATCTCGTCGGGTTCTTCTTTGTCGTCACTACTCGGAAATGTATGTTCAATTATATCGGCCCTCAAATACTTTTCGATAGCGTTCAATTCGTACGATCCTACGGGAATCGTGATCACTTTGTCGTCGGTGTCGAAGTGGAATTTATTATTCGAGGAGGTGACGTTCGGTATCGTGTTGTACGTTTCAAAATTCGTAAGACCCAATTCGTATTCGCTATCGCTCAAGTCCAAAGCGGGGAAGTAATTCGCCGTGAGGACACCGTTTTTTCCAGTTAGTGTGAGAGTCAACGACATGATCGTAGTGCGAATGCCACTGCTGAACTGTTCGGATTGTAGTGCGATCTATCACACGTGGAATTTGTTCCTCTTCCAATCGATCTCCCAGAGAAACCGTAGACACAACTGATCGCAAATGCTTTGATCGTACGACTGATATGATCGTCTGTTGTATGTGATGTTACCTCCGAGATAACGTTCGACTTCCTTCGGTGGTTTCAGATTACTGAAACCGTCGAAGTAGACAGATTCGTTTCCCCTCTTCGCGTAAGCGACCCAGTGTGTACCGGGTGCTGTCGAATCGTCGAGATTTACGATACCGCTCTCGTTACGACGTGGTTTCGCGAGCATTGCATCACGCATGAATACACCTCTGAAGAATGGTAATTTTAAACGGTACGCCGAACGACGCAATTGTTCGTTCGTCGTGATACCGGAGATCGATAAGCTAAGATCCTTTACCGTTTTCTTCCATGATGTTTTTTTTTTACCCTCTTCGTTCTCTTCCTCACGCGACCGCTACGTTTGTATGGCGCAATGTACAGACCGCAACCCTCCATCGCGCGATTGTGACGTTGTAATTCCTCGAGTTGTCGTCGAGCGGCTTTTCGATCGCCCACTGCTTTCGCCACGCTAGCTGCTCCACCGATCAAAGATTCGAGCGCACCCAACACCGGTAAAATTGGTAGGAAACCACCGCGTTTCGCTACAGATAAAATCCTCGTTCTCCTTGACTTTTTTCTTTTTCTCACACCCATGCCCAATTTTGTCTTCGCCTTCATGGCTGCCCACACGGCGGTCGCGACGGCTTTCTCATCGAACCTCGAATTGCTTGCTGTAATACGCTGTTTTGTTTTCTCGGCGAGAGCTCAATCAGCACTGTGTCGACTGGCGAGGTCTTTGCTTTGCGAATACGCGATATCGTGTTCGCGACAAGCCGCGTCTAATTGATTGATGCCTTGATCGCTGCGAGCTAATCGTTTCGCGAGACGCGTACCTGGTCCGCAAAATTGGTATCCAGGAATGTGTAATTCAAACGGAAGCGCGTTTATCGTCGCGTTCAGTAAACCCGTGCCGTGCGCAGGTATCATTCCAACGCGATTTTTTGCATATCAACGCGACATTGGGGACAATTCTTGATAAGAGGCGATGGACCGTCTATATGCGTTTTTTGATTCGGAAGATTATAATGCTCGAAACACATACGACAACGTTTCACCTCAGTATCGGCTTTTATATGATCGGGCAATCGATCCCACAATTCTTCGATATAATTTTCGAAATCGCGCAGAAGGATGACCCTTGGTACGTATTGCAGTTGTTCGGCTGTAAAAGCGAGAATGTCGCGTTTGTCCGTTATCAGAATGAACTTTTTTTTTTCATTGAATGATCACTCGTCACAGTAGATGATAGACTGTGCGAAAGGCTCGTCTGTTCGCGGTATAAATAGCGCGTGACTTTCCCCTGTCGCATCTAAGTTCGCGCACGCGCGTCAAAAGTGCGACAAATGCGATTCGTGCGACAATCTCGAACGATAGGAGTATCGAATCTCGATCGGAAAACGCGACTGATGTCGAGTGACATGGTCAGAGAGAATTGCAGACACGGTCCTGCACTACCTAGTTCGATTCGTTGCATCATTTGCGGACCTTCCAATTGCGGTAAAACGAATATGTTGCTAAGTCTGATAGAGAGTCCACGTGGTTTACGTTTCGAAAACGTTTACGTTTATTCGAAATCCTTGTTTCAACAACTAAATATCGATATCTCGAAGAGCTGCTGGAATCGATCGACGATATCGATTACTATGCTTTTTCTAATAATGGTGACGTTATTCCGCCTAGCGAAGCACTTCCAAACTCGATTTTCGTATTCAACGACGTAGCCTGCGACAAGCAGAATACTATCAGGGAATACTTCGCTATGGGTCGACATGCGAGTGTCGATTGTTTTTATCTCTGTCAAACATATGCGAAAATACCAAAGCATCTCATACGCGACAATGCCAATTTGCTAATTCTATTCAAACAAGATGGCACCAATCTGAAACACATTTACAACGATCACGTGAATACTGATATGTCGTACGAGAAATTTTGCACACTGTGTCATCTATGTTGGCAACGGAAATATGGTTTCGTGGTTACAGACAAGGACAGCTTGTTACAGGACGGCAGGTATAGACGTAGCTTCGATGATTTCGCGATTCTGTAAGTCGTACAGTGTTTATTGTGACAGCGCGACGGTATGGACGAAACGAATAACATCGCCGAACGTGAAAGAACAGCAAAACTGATCGCGAAAACACGTGCGTCGATTTGTAAGAAACACAGAGTGTTGCAAACGGGCATATTGGAGAGCGAAATTACCCTGGAGAAAAGATTCAAACCGATCGTAGAACCGTTGAGACAAATTGTCGATATCACTGAACGAGACAAACAGTTGAAAATTGGAGATGTCGTGAAACTAAAAACGTCGAAAGGTAAACGTGAGCACAGAGACAACGACAATGATGATAATGATGTTAATGATGATGCAATTGCTAGAAAAAGTAAACAAAATCGATCTCCGTTAAAAGAACAGTCGTCGAACGTTATGTCACAATCGATAGATTCGCAACTTTATTTCCCCGGGGCACAGGATGAGGACATTTTCGAAACCTCCAACGATGCTGATCCATCTCTCGAAACGTCTGTTAGAGAAGTTGTAAGGACACCTCGCGATAGATTAAACAGTCAGCTAGGACCGTTAGGACACATATACATCAATGTTCTTCTGAGTGATGACAAGAGAAATGAAATCGATAACGTGTACGGTGTTTATTTCGATGAGAACGGTACAATGTTGGGTGGTAAAAATTTGATGTGGATACAGACGATACCATAATAATCGATGGAAACAGATGTAAGGGTACACGCTTCTTGTATGTTTGCTTATCGTTCTCGGTGTAGATGTAGTCGTCGGGAAGTCTCTTGAAAATTAACTCGTACACAAATTTTATGTATCAAGGACATCTAATGCTCACAGACGTCGTCATAACGCTGAAATGCCTGTCAAAAGTAACAAGGGACACAAGTATAAGTATATGCTCACAAATTAAAAAACCCAAGAAATTTAAACCTTTGAAAACTAACCGCAAAAATTTGATTCTTCCTAAATTAAAACGATTACCTAACCACAAAATAGAAAACTCAATAAATTTCAACCTTTGAAAATTATCCCCAAAAATTTGAACTTTTCTAAATTAAAATGATTATCTAATAATGTAATATAATAATTTAAACCTTTAATACTTTAAATGATATTATCTAATATAATATATGACCACGAAAAGTAACTGATATATTACGAAATGTGCCAGTTCAAAGTGAACATACATTATGTTATTTTCTATGTTCTGTACCACGAAAAGTAAATGAAAACTACAAAAATTGAACCTTTTAAAATTAAAACGGTTACCTAATCACAAAATAAAAAACCCAATGAATATCATCCTTTGAAAATTGACCCCAAAAATTTGTACCATTCTAAATTATAATGATTATCTAATAATGTAACCTAATAATTTAAACCTTTAATACTTTAAATGATATTATCTAATATAATATATTACCACGAAAAGTAACTGATATATTACTAAATCTGCCAGTTCAAAGTGAACGTACATATAACGAATATTTTCTATGTTGAATATGTACCACGAAAAGGAACTGATAGATTATTCAAGGTGAAAATTCAAATTGAACATACATACATATAAGTAAAACAGATTAGAATTTGTATATTACAGTTTTCTAGAAAATAACTGCAATATGTTATTCTTAGTGCACAAAATATAAAAGTTGGTTATTGAGATTTAATTTGAAATTTATACTAGACCGTACAATAAAAAATAATTGCTTGTAATTTCAGAGTATCAATTTGTTAATGACTCAAAAAAGAACATGGCGGCCTGCTCTCAAAATTTGATGAGTTTCTCGATGTCAAAAGTAATGTCAAAACTATTACAGAGTAGGTATAATAACACATGAAATACAAAAAGTATTGCATTAGAACCGTATCTTTAAAAGCTCTATAACGAAGTGAATACACAGAATTATGTAGAAATGTAGAATTTTTCTTCTTTAATTTTTAATTCTCTCTCTGCCAATCAATGGTTAAAGCGAATATTTAAATTAATCATTATCGAAACACTGTTACATTTTGTAGCACTTTGTGAACCAACTGACAAACAACATACATGATAACTATGATAGTTATACTTGATAGGCTGCTTTTAATCTAAACTATTTTCATAACTTTTACTTCAACTATTTGTTTCATCCATCGGAAGTTTTTTGAGAGCAGGCCGCCATGTTCTTTTTTGAGTCATTAACAAATTGATACTCTGAAATTACAAGCAATTATTTTTTATTGTACGGTCTAGTATAAATTTCAAATTAAATCTCAATAACCAACTTTTATATTTTGTGCACTAAGAATAACATATTGCAGTTATTTTCTAGAAAACTGTAATATACAAATTCTAATCTGTTTTACTTATATGTATGTATGTTCAATTTGAATTTTCACCTTGAATAATCTATCAGTTCCTTTTCGTGGTACATATTCAACATAGAAAATATTCGTTATATGTACGTTCACTTTGAACTGGCAGATTTAGTAATATATCAGTTACTTTTCGTGGTAATATATTATATTAGATAATATCATTTAAAGTATTAAAGGTTTAAATTATTAGGTTACATTATTAGATAATCATTTTAATTTAGAATGGTACAAATTTTTGGGGTCAATTTTCAAAGGATGATATTCATTGGGTTTTTTATTTTGTGATTAGGTAATCGTTTTAATTTTGATAGGTTCAATTTTTGTAGTTTTCATTTACTTTTCGTGGTACATAACATAGAAAATAACATAATGTATGTGCACTTTGAACTGGCACATTTAGTAATATATCAGTTACTTTTCGTGGTCATATATTATATTAGATAATATCATTTAAAGTATTAAAGTTTAAATTATTATGTTACATTATTAGATAATCATTTTAATTTAGAAAAGTTCAAATTTTTGGGGATAATTTTCAAAGGTTGAAATTTATTGGGTTTTCTATTTTGTGGTTAGGTAATCGTTTTAATTTAGGAAGGATCAAATTTTTGCGGTTAGTTTTCAAAGGTTTAAATTTGTTGGGTTTTTTAATTTGCGAGGATCTATTTTTGAACATGGCTTGACCTTTTCATTTTAATGATATGTTAGGATTAATAATATATCAGTTACTTTTCGTGGTTAATATATTATTATTAGATAATCATTTAAAAGAAATAGAAAAATGCCTAATCGAGTCTTGTACACAGGATGTTAATGTGTGTTGATACGATTTATTGAAAATATAAAATTTTTCTTACGTTTCGATCCTCGGTTTGGATCCTTATCAGAGAACTTCTAATATAGAATACACATTGTGCTACCTAGAACACTTTATATTAAAATGTACCACGAAAAGTAAATGATAGATTATTCAAGATGCAAATTCAAAATGAACATACCTACATATAAGTAAAACAGATTACAATAAAAATATTACAGTGTTCTAGAAAATAACTGCAACATACATAAAGTATATTTTCTATGTTGAATATGTACCACGAAAAGTAACTAATAGATCATTCAAGGTGCAAATTCAAAATGAACATACATACATATAAGTAAAACAGATTACAATTTGCATATTACAGTTTTCTAAAAAATTTCCGCAATATGTTATCAGCCAAAAGTTGCATTTTCCTTCTCACCGCTCCGCGTGCAGTCGAAATGTCCCATGACAGTCGAATGTTATTGTTCTGCGCACGGTGCGGTGAGGTGAGGGGAACAGCGAAAGCTAGACGAAGGCGATTCGAAAATCAGCTGAAAGTTGCATTTGCCCAACCCTCCCCTCCTCATCTCACCACGTGCAGTCCAAATGCTCCACGATGATCGAATGTCATTGTTCTACGCGCGGAGCGGTGAGGTGAGGGGGATAGCGAAAGCGAGGCGGAGGCGTATTAATTAACGTGTCGACTTCGGACAATATATTTTTATTTATTGTGATATCGTAGGTATATCTTCGGTGCATTATATTATTACATTATCATATTAATTAAACGATTCGTGCTGTTCAAATCACATTTCAAAGCGATAAAATACTAATTGGTTAGATTTCACTGTTTTAAATAATTTAAAGTCAAATTACTATAGCCTATAAAAAACTATTTAAAAAATGAAGGACTGAGTACCAGTTATGTAATTAACTCTTTAAATTTAATTCTGTAAAGGATTAAACGTTCTTTACCACTTTCATTTTTAAAAAATTAAGTTATTTAAAACAGATGTTTTAATAAAAATGGTAATTTTTATTTTAAATAAGTTTTCAAAGCTTATTTAATGTTTTTTATACCAGTCAACAGTCGGGAGTATTTAAAATAATTTTATTATTAAAAATATATATTACAAATATGTATATATGTATTTAATATGTATTAAATATGTGGTGAGGGGTACAGCGGAAAGCGGAGGCGATTCGAAAATCGGCCGAAAGTTACGTACACTTTTTGTATATTCACTTTGTACTAGCCACTTTAATTAATAATCAGTTACTTTTCGTGGTAATATATTAACAATTTAACTCGTGATAGTACTGCGATAGTTTTAAATATATGTACGTCATATCGGTCAGCAGTCGGTAGTATTTAAAATAATAATTTTATTTAATATGTATTTAAATGATGACTGCACGGTTTATCGGTGAGCCTGGCGCGGGGGGGACGTGCGACTCGCATTCGCCCTTCCATTTGATGTGTTGTTTTGATAACAATCCCCAAGGCTGCTTTCACTAACCGTCTAATATTGACACGTCAGATTTATAACAACATATTAATTTTTTTTCGTTAACGCGATTGCATATTATAAAACAAAAAAGTCAAAATTATTAAATAAATGAAAAACGGTAATTTTTCCTGGTAATATATTATGCGCGGTGCGTTGATGTGAGAGGGACAGCGAAATATAGACGGAGGCGATTCGAAAATCAACCAAATGTTGCATTGTCCCCCTCACCGCTCTGCGGGTAGTCGAAATGTCCCATGACAGTCGAATACAATTTACGTATGTCCACTTTGTATTGGCAACTTTAATAATTAATAATCAGTTACTTTTCGTGGTAATATATTACAATTTAATAATTAAAACAAGGTGAAGGACAATGAGAGTCAATTCGTAAGTACATAAAAATTATAATGTGAATTTCTAAAGAAAAAGAATACAATAAAATACTTAGCCGCTTTAGACACAATTAAAAATTAGAATATCGTTCAATATATAATAACTAGAAGTAAATGATTAACCAAAAGTTGCACTGTCCCCCTCAACGCTCCGCGTGCAGTCAAAATGTCTCATGACAGTCGATTGGTTTAAATATCATACCAGTTAGCAGTCGGGAGTATTTAAAATAATTTTATTTAAAATATATACGTATTTAATGAGATGAGGGGTGCAGGGGAAAGCGGAGGCGATTCGAAAATCGGCCGAAAGTTACATACACTTTACGTATGTTCATTTTGTACCAGCAACTATAATTATTAATCAGTTACTTTTCGTGGTAATATATTAATACCATTTAACTCTAGATGGTTCTGCGATAGTTTTAAATATGCGTCATATCGGTCAGCAGTCAGTAGAACTTAAAACAATAACATATTTAAATGATAACAGCACGGTTTATTATCGGTGATCCGGGTGAGGGAGTGACGTGCGACTCGTGTCCGCCCTTGCACATCAAAACAATCCCCAAGGCTGCTTTCACTAACCGTGTAATATTAACGCGTCAATTTTACATATTTGTTCTTTATTCGTCAAACGCAATCGCATATATAAAATAAAATTATTAAATAAATGTAGAACAGTTGCTTTTCATAGTAATATATTACGTGCGGTGCGGTGTTGTGAGAGAGACAGCGAAAGCTAG
>NW_017277212.1:71168-75475 GCF_001594065.2 Cyphomyrmex costatus | reverse complement strand
AGAAGGAGAAGGAGAAGGAGACGTTTCTTAATTTTTCATTAAAATCACCACTTTTCGACCGCTTATATCTCCATAACGGCTTGACCGATTTAAAATTTTTTTGGCTCAAATTACTCGTGCCGATGCCGCCTTTCAGGACATATGACGTTCAATTCAAAATTTTTTATCTTTTAGTAGTTATGCACCTCCCAAAAATGGACTTTGATGGCTCGGGATAAGAGACTTGTAGCGTCTCAGAGTTTTTGAACATGGTCGGAGACGCTACCGCGTCTCCTGATTGTGAAATATCGAAATATAGAGAAACTATGTGTCCAGGTATTCACTATCGAGGAATTAAGTGTCTAGATGTTGTCTATATGTTCGTCGTCGAGGAAGTAAGTGTCTACGTGTTCGCTTTCGAAGAAGTGAGTGTCTAGGTGTTCGCTGTCGAGGAAATAGGTGTCTAGGTGTTCGCATTCGAGGAACTAAGTGTCTAGGTATTCGCCGTCGAGGATATGGGTGTCTAGGTGTTCGCCATCGAAGAAGTAGGTGTCTAGGTGTTCACCGTCGAGGAAATAGGTGTCTAGGTGTTCGCATTCGAGGAACTAAGTGTCTAGGTATTCGTCGTCGAGGATATGGGTGTCTAGGTGTTCGCCATCGAGGAAGTAGGTGTCTAGGTGTTCACCGTCGAGGAAGTGGGTGCCTACGTGTTCGCCTTCGACGAAGGGAGTGTCTAGGTGTTTGCCGTCGAGGATATGGGTGTCTAGGTGTTCGCCGTCGAGGAAATAGGTGTCTAGGTGTTCGCCTTCGAGGAACTAAGTGTCTAGGTATTCGCCGTCGAGGATATGGGTGTCTAGGTGTTCGCCGTCGAGGAAGGAGGTGTCTAGGTGTTCACCGTCGAGGAAGTGGGTGCCTACGTGTTCGCCTTCGACGAAGGGAGTGTCTAGGTGTTTGCCGTCGAGGATATGGGTGTCTAGGTGTTCGCCGTCGAGGAAGTGGGTGTCTACGTGTTCGCCATCGAGAAAATGGGTGTCTAGATTGTAAGAAACGTCGACGTCGTCGTCGTCATCATTGTTGCCAGCTACGGAGCGAAGAAATGCATTCTGGAATTTTTGGCGCAAGAGATATAAATGTGTATCTATAATATCGATCGCTGCGATCTGTAAGATCGATAAAGTCGGATTATGAGTCTCGGCAATAACAAAGGATTGAGGTTAGGACATCTGTCACATCGATTGCATAGAGGCATAGACGAATACGGAAGTGAGGTTAGATTAAAGCGCCGAGACACTACCGTTTCTCCAGATGATCTCTGCAATCTGTGCGATCGTTAAAGTCGGATAAAGAATCTCGGCAATAACAAAGGATTGTCTGTTACATCGATGGTATTTTCTGTTTTTTCTATATAATTATTTTCTTTTTATAGCATTTGGTTAGATTTATTTATCGAGACACTACCGTGTCTCCAGATCTGTTATTTATTTATTTGGTAGATATCTTAGTTTGTATTCTCTATTCCTTATATAATTATAAAAGTTCTATGTACTGTATACTGTATTTTATTTTCAGATTTATTGAAAGAAAAGGCCTGAATCCAATCTGTCTGTATATATATCTTTATACTTTATATTTGATAGTTATCTCAATATTACTCTTTTAAATAATTTATTATTTATCAAGTCTTTGTTACAACTCAGTATTATCCTATGAAATAATTTATATTATTTATCAGCTGTTTATTATACATTTGTTCCATTTTTTACAATATCTTTACAAGTATATCCTGATCAATAGTACATTATTTCATAAAATAATTTTGAGATAATTATCAGACAAATAAATAATATTAAAGTAAAAGGCAATCACAAACTGAACACAGTGATGAGAAAATCAAGATTACGCCAAATATAAAATTATTTGGTTTTAGTACACGTTGCCTTTTAAGGATGACAAATAATTTTCTGGATATTTTAGTAAATGGTATATAAATACTGACAGAGATTGGTACAGGCCTTTCCTTTCAATAAATCTAAAATTATAATTCAGTACAAAGGATCAGTTCTTTTATAATTATGTGAAAAATACAGAGAATAATTAATAGAGATTCTAAAATTATCTGATACAATATTGATTCCAATCATTTCAGATATGTGTAGAATTTCTATTAATTTGTTTTCTCAATTCTTTATCTAATATAATTGTAAAAGAACTGATTCTTTGTACTGTCCTTTTTTTCAGATTGAAAGAAAAGGCCTGTTATTATTTTTACAAAACAGTAGGAAGTGAATTTTGAATCTTCCCGATTTAATGTAACCGTCTGACGTGATTGCTGACCTGATATCTCTTTGTTACGTTCACACATTTTAAAGTCACCAAGCACGCTTCTGATTCATGGAATTACCGTGAAATTATTAAAAGATCTCTTCGATATCGTATCAGATAAGTTTTCTAATATTTGTCCTCTCTTTTCTCTACATAATTAAAAAAGAACTAATTCTATGTGTTGTATTTTATTTTCAGATTTACTGAAAGAAAAGGCCTGATCCAATCTGTATATACCTTTATATTTGATAGTTATCTCAATATTATCTTATGAAACAATTTATTATTTATCAGGTGTTTATTACATTTGTTCTATTTTTTACAATATCTTTACAAGTATACTCTGATCAATAATACATTATTTCATAGAATAATTTTGAGATAACTACCAGACAAATAAATAATATTAAAGTAAAAGGCAACTCACAAACTAAACACAGTGATGAGAAAATCAAGATTACGCCAAATAAAGAATTATTTGTTTTTTTTTAGTACACATTGCCTTTTAAGGACATTGACAAATAATTTTCTAGATATTTTAGTAAAAGATATATACAGACAGATTGGTTCAGGCCTTTCCTTTCAATAAATCAGAAATTATAATTCAGTAATAAGAATCTGTTCTTTTATAATTATATAAAAAATAGATAGAACAAATTAATAGAAATTCTAAAATGATCTGATATTGATTTCAATCGTATCAGATATGTTTTTAATTTCTATTAATTTGTATTCTCTATTCTTTATATAATTATAAATGAACTGATGATTTGTGATGTATTTTATTTTCAGATTCAGATTGAAAGGAAAAGCCCGTTTTTATTTTTTTACAAAACAGTAGGAAGTGAATTTTGAATCTTCCCGATTTAATGTAACCGTCTGACGTGATTTGGGGACCTGATATCACTTTGTTAGATTCACACATTTTAAAATCATCAAACGCTTCTGGTTCATGGAATTATCGTGAAATTATTAAAAGATCTCTTCGATGTCGTATCAGATAAGTTTTTTAATATATCTATTTTTTATTTTCAGATTATTGAAAGAAAAGGCTTGTATCCAATCTGTCAGTATATACCTTTATATTTGAAAGTCATCTCAGTATTATCCTATGAAATAATTTATTATTTATCGGGTTTCTATTACAAGTATATCCTGCTAAATAATACATTATTTCATAGAATAATTTTGAGATAACTACCAGACAAATAAATAATAGTAAAGTAAAAGGCAAAACTCACAAACTAAACACAGTGATGAGAAAATCAAGATTACGCCAAATATAAAATTATTTGGTTTTAGTACACGTTGCCTTTTAAGGATGACAAATAATTTTCTGGATATTTTAGTAAATGGTATATAAATACTGACAGAGATTGGTACAGGCCTTTCCTTTCAATAAATCTCAAATTATAATTCAGTACAAAAGATCAGTTCTTTTATAATTATGTGAAAAATAGAGAGAATAAATTAATAGAGATTCTAAAATTATCTGATACAATATTGATTCCAATCATTTCAGATATGTGTAGAATTTCTGTTAATTTGTTTTCTCAATTCTTTATATAATATAATTGTAAAAGAACTGATTCTTTGTATTGTCCTTTTTTTCAGATTGAAAGAAAAGGCCTGTTATTATTTTTACAAAACAGTAGGAAGTGAATTTTGAATCTTCCCGATTTAATGTAACCGCCTGACGTGATTGATGACCTGATATCTCTTTGTTACGTTCACACATTTTAAAGTCACCTAGCACGTTTCTGATTCATGGAATTACCGTGAAATTATTAAAAGATCTCTTCAATATCGTATCAGATAAGTTTTCTAATATTTGTCCTCTGTTTTCTCTGCATAATTAAAAAAGAACTAATTCTATATACTGTATTTTATTTTCAGATTTATTGAAAGAAAAGGCCTGAATCCAATCTATCTGTATATACCTTTATATTTGATAGTTATCTCAATTTTATTCTATGAAATAATTTATATTATTTATCATCTATTTT
>NW_017277212.1:67232-69177 GCF_001594065.2 Cyphomyrmex costatus | reverse complement strand
CGCGATCGTGAGGTTCACGGGGATCGCGTCGTGCGAAACGTAAACGTGGACACGTACCCCATTTACGATTGTTGTATATCGTTAACGAGAGGCGGGGAATCCGATGAAGAACTCGAGGCGGAACTTGAGGATACGTTCGGTAACATCGCAATAGACACTTATAGTGGTACAAGAGCCGAAGTGATGATGATAGGGAATATACCCCTTGTAAATCATGAAAGAAATCCTGCTAAACTACTTCGTGACAAGTGCGGTAGGGATAGTGATGAATTTTACTGTGAATGCGATAAGTGTTGGGCAGCTAGCATGCATAATGGCAAGGTACTGGACCTCTTTGACATTGTAAAAGCCGAACGATATTGCAAAACGTGCAAGAAACGTGCGTGCAAGTGCTCCGAATAACTCTCTATTCCAAAAAATGGAAGACTACGAGCGCGCGGAACGCGAACTGTTAGAACAGTGCGGTCGCGTCGATACTTCGAGCGAGTGTTTCGCGTGGTTGGAGAGGTGCAACGAGTGCATCGAGAGCCTCGAGTGTAGCGCCAAGCGTCCGCGTCTCACCGTCGGGCACAGACAATCCGCGGTGGCGAGGATCGCGCGACTCGAGGGTGCGCGAACAGTGTTGGAACGTAGATTCGTGCACGTAGGCCATGGCGTGAGTGAGGACGATAGATCTCTCGTATGGCGCGAGATCGACGCCGCTTTCGCCAATCGCGTTATGACCGGTGCGGTTATAAACTCTAGACATATCGAGCCGCGACAATTCCTCGAAGACGCCGAAAGTGTAGTGGTCGAGCGTGTGCGGGGCGCTATAGACACACATGGTAGCGTCAAAGTGAACACCGCCTTCAACGGCGAGTTCGTCGCGGGTGACAAACGCACTGTGATGGGGATAAACGGCAAAAACTGCGAACTGTATCGGTGCACCGATCTGCGCGAGTGGTACGCGTCGCGCGTCATCGAGCCCACGCTGGCGTCGCTCGATGAGCACCAGGAACGCGACAGCAGGTGGGCGCTCTCGCGTACACTTTTGTAACGACGGTTCGTGCACGTGGGTGGTGGTGGTGATCGCGACGGATCTCTCGTATGGCGCGAGGTCGACGCCGCTTTCGCCAATCGCGTTCTGACCGGTGCGGTTATAAACTCTAGGCATATCGAGCCTCGACAATTCCTCGAAGACGCCGAAAGTGTTGTGGTAGAGCGCGTGCGGGGCGCTATGGACGTACACGGTAGCGTCAAAGTGAACACAGCCTTCAACGGCGAGTTCGTCGCGGGTGACAAACGCACTGTGATGGGAATAAACGGCAAAAACTGTGAACTGTACAAGTGCACCGATCTGCGGGAGTGGTACGCGTCGCGCGTCATCGAGCCCACGCTGGCGTCGCTCGATGAGCACCAGGAACGCGACAGCGGGTGGGCGCTCTCGCGTATTCTGAACCTTACGGTGAACGTGAACAAATTCAATCCGATGCGCGCAGGGTGTCACGTAACATTGCCGGAAAAGTTTAAAAATAAGAAAGCGCTCGTCAACGTAAGGGCGAACGACAATGCGTGCTTCGCGTGGTCGGTGGTAGCCGCTCTGTACCCTGTGGACAAGTATACGGACCGTGCATCGTCGTATCCGCATTACGCGTCGGTACTGAACCTCGACGGCATCGAGTTTCCGGTAACGCTGAAAGACGTTGCGAAATTCGAGCGCTCGAACGTGGTGTCAATCAACGTGTACGGCATCGAGGACGGGGACGTCCTCCCTCTGCGGCTCACCGGTGAAAAGAAGGAGGAGCACGTCAACCTGTTGTACGTGCAAGACCGCCACTTCGCGTGCATCAAAGATCTGTCCCGCCTAGTGAACGCGCAGATTAATAAAAAGAAGAATAAGAAATACTTCTGTGACCGGTAAGTACGATAATTAAAAAAAATATATATATATATTAAATAAAAAAAT
>NW_017277212.1:56945-63480 GCF_001594065.2 Cyphomyrmex costatus | reverse complement strand
TGTTGTAATCCGACACGAGACGCGGCAGCGCGTCGACCCACTTGTACGTGCCGTTGAGCGTAAACATCTTCCACATGTCGTTCTTCAACGTACGATTGAACCGCTCGACCACCGACGCCTTCATTACGGAATACGTGGAGTAGTGATTGATGTCGTGCTTCTTCAAGAGTTTCCGCACATCCGAGTTGTAAAACTCCTTCCCCATATCCGTTTGTAGGTTTTTAGGGCATCTCCCGCTCTCGCGAATTATCTTCGCGATAGCGTCAGCCGTCTCGCTACCGCCCTTGCTCCTGAGCGGCGCGGCCCACGCGTACTTGCTCAGCACGTCGATGACGGTGAGCACGTAGTGACGGCCCCTGTTCTGGCTCGAGTACGGCCGCATCTCGACGATGTCGGCCTGCCACAGATCGTCGTATCCCCGTACCACGACGCGTCTTCGCGGAAAATTTCTTCTCGCCGGAGCGTGCAACTCCTCGACGAATCTGCGCCTCTCGACGCTCATAATGATATTCGATGGTCGACTGAGTCGTTTCGTCGATACGCGACTCAATTTATAATGATGCCCGCTTCGCGAAGTTCCTCGACGATCGACAGCATCTCGTTGCCGTGAGCGGCGTTGCCCGCTCGATGCGAAGCGTCGAGCAACCGCAGACGATCCACCAGCTCGTTGGGATCGTCCCAGTGCACGTACCCGATCGCGCCGTCGTTCAACGTCATGGCGCGAGGTACTCCTTTTCCAGATTTTTTCTTCGGCGTGACCAACGGCTTTATTACATTCTTGTACTTGTATCCCCTGTTGGCCAGTACTCGGCCCAGCGGATGGTGCTTGTGTCTGTGCGCGTTCGTCGCCTGCAGCAGGCTCTTGTACTCGCGCATGTCTTGTTCCGTTTGAAGCGTATCGTCGGGAATTCTCTTGAAGATCAGCTCGTAGAGGCCGGGTGTACCGGCGTGTCGCACGCCGTCGATAATTATGTTATCCTCGTTATCCACGTCGAAACGCTTACTGCCGAGCATCAATCCGTCCTTGTCCAAGTAAGCGCCGTACACGCGATCCATCCCACTGTCGTTGAGTCCTCGCAGGACAGGCTCGACGTACCTCAGACTCAGCGGGCCCATATTAATTCGTGATTTCTCTCGGTTCTCCGACGAATGATTCTGATCGGGTATCGCGAGCGTCGCGTACGTTGTCGTCTCGGAGTCGATCGACTCCGACGGTTGGGTAGGTGCATGCGGTGTGGAGGTTATCGGCGTTCGATCGAAGAAACGCGTGCGCGGAGTCACGAAGAAGTCCTCCTCCTCCTCCTCCTCCTCCTCCCTCTTGCGTTTAGGAGTAGCGGCATACGACTCTGTCTTCGTTGCGCGCACGACGGGACCGGCGATCCGTCGCAACGGCTCGACGATAGGCCCGAAACGCCTGTCCAGCGCACGGTCCTCGTCGATTCTACCGGTCTTCAGAGCGCGGTGCTTCCTGCGGATCGACTCGCTCGTCCGCTCGATCTCCCTCGCGATTTTTTCGCGCTCGTTAGCCATCTCGGTCGAGGTACGAACGACGAATGACGGCGTTACGGTATCGCGAACTCGTTAAATCCTCTTCTGTATCTGCCGTTTGCGATCGCACTGTCCTTGTCTATCACTACGAATCCGTACCTGTGTCGCCAACACTCGCGACACAGCGCGCGAAACGCGTCGTACGACATGTCGGTGTTCACGTGGTCGTTGTAAACGTGTCTCAGGTTGGTACCGTCCTGCTCGAACAGAATCAGCAGATTCGCGTTGTCGCGTATCAGATGTTTGGGTATCCTCGCGTACGTCTGACAGAGATAGAAGCAATCGACGTCGGCGTGTCGACCCATCGCGAAGTACTCGCGCACCGCGTTCTGCTTGTCGCACGCCACGTCGTCGAAGACGAAGATGGAATTCGGTAGCGCCTCGTTCGGCGGAACGACGTCGCTGTTGTTGGAGAACGTAAAGTAGCCGATCTCGTCGATAGGTGTCAGCAATTTTTCGAGGTAGCGATACTTTGGCTGTCGCAACGATTTCGAGTAGACGTACACGTTCTCGAAACGTACGCCGTTCGGGCTCTCGAGCAGGCTTATCAGCACGTTGGTCTTGCCGCAGTTCGACGGGCCGCAGACGATCGCGCGTAAGGTACTCGGCAGCATGTTTCCATGCCTGCGCGTTTCCCTCTCCGTCTGCACTTTGGCGTCGAGATTCGACACCTCGATAGCGCGCGACTGACGCACGAACCGCATACTCGCGACTGAAAAACCCGCACCGCGAGCGGGCCTATTTATAGAGACGCGCGGAGCGAAATCGCTCAGTGATCGAGATGTTCGTCGTCGCGTCGGACCGTCTGCACAGCTTGACCTCCGCCGAGCTGGAATACGTACCGAAGGTTATTCTGCTGCGAGAGTGCGAGCAGTACATAGATCTTCTGTGGGACAGACTGCCCGAGCACATACGAGCCGATTCGGAGGTTCAGCGGTACCGCCGGTGCCTGAGGCACTACAACCTGCCGAGTCAGGAGACGCACGTCGACGGTCCAGCGCCGTTGATAAAGAATTGCGGCGAATGTCAGCGAGAAACCTGTTGAATCGGGCGATAAACGCGCTTCCTTTCGAGTTACATATCCCCGGCTACCAGTTTTGCGGCCCCGGCACTCGACTGAGGAAACGATTGGCCAGAGGCGACGCGGGAGTGAATCCGCTGGACGCGGCGTGCCGCGAGCACGACATCGCGTACTCTCGGAGCAGCGATCTCGCCGACAGACACGCGGCGGACGAGGTGCTCGCCGCGGAGGCGCGAAAACGCGTCACCGCGAGAGACTCGGCTCTGGGCGAGAGAGCCGCCGCTGCGGCTATCTGGGCGGCGATGAAAGCCAAGACCAAGATCGGCATGGGCATGAAGAAGAAGAAGGGGGGGAAAAAACCTACCGCGAAGAAACGGATACTTCCGGCCGCGAAACGGGGCGGCGTGTTGCCGATTCTGCCGATGTTGGGCGTCCTCGGGTCCCTGATCGGCGGAGCGGCCGGCGTGGCGAGAGCGGTGAACGCCAGCAAAGCCGCTCGACGTCAGCTCGAGGAGCTGCAACGTCACGATCGCGCGATGGAGCAGGGCCGCGGACTGTATCTCGCCCCGTACGGACGCGGGATGTATCTCGCCCCGTACAAACGCGGACACGGACAGAAAGGAAAAAAAAAAAAAACTTCGAAGAAACGATAAGAATGCCCACGGGCGCGACCACCAACGTGCAACTGGACCGGCTCGCGAGGCGTATGCGCGTACCGTACTTTAGAGGGGTCTTCATGCGCGACGCGTTACCGACGAGCGGCGCGCGCCGCAACGAGAGCGGTATCGTGAATCTGGACGATACCACGGGCCCCGGTACTCATTGGGT
Organism: Cyphomyrmex costatus; assembly: GCF_001594065.2. Taxonomy (NCBI): domain Eukaryota; kingdom Metazoa; phylum Arthropoda; class Insecta; order Hymenoptera; family Formicidae; genus Cyphomyrmex; species Cyphomyrmex costatus. The sequence goes on along the minus strand of NW_017277212.1, from coordinate 60,083 downwards.
GGCGTACGCGAAGAGGAACGACCGCGTCGTGTACTTTGACAGTTTCGGCAATCTCCGGCCGCCCGAGGAACTCGTGCGATACTTCGGCGTTCCGATAGAGTACAATCGAACGTCGTATCAGACGTACGATCAGACCTTTTGCGGACAGATGTGCCTGTGGTTTCTACGAACCGTAGAATTTTAAAAAGCCCGACGAGACGTCGCGCGATCTCATTACTCGTCGAACCGTCATGTCGCTGACACTCACGCTGAGCGGAAGGAGCAGCGTCCTCGCGGCCAGCTACTTTCCCGCGATAGACCTGAGCGACGGCGACTACGAGCTCGGTCTGACGATGTTCGAGACCTATAACACGATACCGAACGTGAACGAATCCAACTACAAATTTTACTTTGGAAACGACGACGAGGAGATTACGATCCCCAAGGGTTCGTACGAACTGCGAGCCATAAACGACTTTCTGAAACGCGCGATCTCGCGGAAACGTCCGCTGCCCGATGGCGCGGTGCGTGGGGACGCGGTGCGTGGAGACGCGAGGGACGCACTTCGCGACGACGACGCGGAGTACCCGATAGCGCTCCGGGCAAACTACAACACGATGAGATGCGAGATCGTGTGCGCCTACCGAATAAATTTTTACAAACCCGACAACATCGGGTCGCTGCTGGGATTCTCGAAGCGCGTACTGGAACCGCGACAATGGCACCGGTCGGACGCGTCGGTCAACATCATGACCGTGAACATCATCCGCGTGGAGTGCAACGTGACGGCGGGCGCGTACAGCAACGGCAACAGCGTACACACGATACACGAATTTTCGCCGCAGGTTCCACCGGGATATAAGGTGTCGGAGAGGCCTACGCAGATCATTTACCTTCCGATCGTCGCACGGAGCGTTACCGATCTTACGATACGCGTCGTCGATCAGAACGGACGACCGATCGATTTTCGCGGGGAGGAGATAACCGTCAGATTGCACGTGAGACGGCGGCAGCGATAGGGCGATGCTCGTGTTGAACCAGCGGATAGATAGCGTATCCTTTACAAAGCCTGTGCCACTCGACAGTGCATCCGAAAAGAAGAAGAAGAGGCTCAGTGCTTCGAACGTGGAGTTTTTGAAATCACTGGGATTCGCGGTGCGCAGAGAACGATGACCGACATTCTGAACGTCAAGGACAAGCCGGTCTTCGACGATCGCATCGTCAAGATCGAGACTCACGCTTACAGCCCGTTCGCCAACACGACGTTCGGACACAGCGACGAGATACGAATACCCATACAGCAGCATGATCTGTACACGCTGCCGTACGAGAGTTTTCTGTACGTCGAGGGACGTTTGACGAAAACCGTGAATGTGGAGAACGCCGACGTCGCGCTGGGAAACAATTGCGTAGCGTTCATGTTCGACGAGATTCGCTACGAACTCGACGGCGCGGAGATCGATCGCAACAGAAACGTGGGCGTAACCAGCACGATCAAGAACTACGTGACGGTGACGTCCGACAGGAGCGTGATTCTGCGAAACGCCGGCTGGGACGCGCAGACCACCAACGACGGGTACTTTAACTTCTGCGTGCCGCTCAACGTACTGCTGGGATTCTGCGAGGATTACAGACGCGTGGTGATCAACGCTCGTCACGAGTTGATTCTGATACGAGCGCGCAACGACGAGAATTGCCTGACGGGAGATTCGGCGGTGCAGCCGAAACTCGAACTGTTCAAGATACAATGGCGAATGCCGCACGTGGTGCCGAGCGACGTGAACAAGCTGGCGATGCTGCGAGCCCTGGAGAGCGGACGATACCTGAGCATGAGTTTCCGTTCGTGGGATCTGTACGAGTACCCGCTGTTGCAGGCCACGACCAAGCACTCGTGGGCCATCAAGACTGCGTCGCAGCTCGAGAAGCCGCGATACGTCATCTTTGCTCTGCAAACGGATCGAAAGAAGATGGCAGCGGACACGAGTCATTTCGACCACTGCAACCTTATCAACGTGAAACTCTACCTGAACTCGGAATGTTATCCGTACGACGACTTGAATCTGGATTTCGCTAGAAACAGATGGGCGATTCTGTACGAAATGTACGCGCGTTTCTGCAAGGGCTACCACGGATACGAGTATGTCGAACCGCATCTCACGGTTTCGTCCTTCCTTCGAAACGGTCCGTTTGTGATCATCGATTGCTCTCGTCAGAACGAATCGGTCAAGAGCGCGACCGTGGACGTGCGAATGGACTTTGAACTCAAAGCGAACGCGCCCGAGAATACCACCGCGTACTGCCTCATCATACACGATCGCGTGGTCGAGTACAACCCGCTGACCAGCGTTGTGCGCAGGATCACCTAGATATAAACGTCCACGAAACATCGTTTGCATCAGTCAACATGCGCACACCGACGTTCGTGGATCTGCAGGGTTTCGTCGTCAACGGTCGATTCGTCGTGAAGGAAGCGGTGGTGCTGACACGCGGAACCGTCCTCGCGCACTACGTCTTTACGAGTCCCGTACCATGGGGGTCATTGACAGGATCCGACAGGTCCTGCGCTTCCTGGTTGATTGCCTGTCACCATGGATTGCGATGGACGGACGGGACGACCCCGTACAGCGAGGCGAAACGCCTGATTACCAGTGCTGTATGCGGGGAGGAGGATGCTGCGGTGTACGTCAAGGGACTTGAGAAACGAACGTGGCTGCGAGACTTGCTTCTGGACGACGCGCACATCGAGACCCTGGATGCTGTTTACGAGGACACTCTATCGTTAGCCGCTATGGATGCCGCTGTGCGATGCGGACATCACGCTACTAATTGCGCCATGCAAAATGTATTCAAACTGTATAACTGGTGGTCGCGAAGACATTTATTGAAATAAAATTTACGTAAACGTATTTTTCTCGTGTATTCTTTCTTCCCATAGTATATAGTATAGTATATAGTACATAGTATATAGTACGTAGTATGTACGCGTCGACGGTATATAGACGGTGCGTAGCGCTCTTTTCGTTCATTCGTAATCTTACACGACATGGACCGACATCGAAAGTCGGTCGACCCACCGGAGAAGGATAAGCCTACGAACCGACCATACTATTTGGAGTTGCCTGCGTCTTCGAAACAAAAGTACGAGTCGAAGGACAAGCC
>NW_017277212.1:38255-52942 GCF_001594065.2 Cyphomyrmex costatus | reverse complement strand
GACAGTACTATCATAGCAACAGTACAATCGTAGAAGTCGTGTGCCCCTGTGCAGGGGGGAGGGTGAAAGTTACTTCGCGTGGAAGGTCAAAACCTATGTAGAATAGTGTTTTTTCGACACATTTACCTTTATAATTAAAGAATAATTACGCTCACTTTCATCGCTCATTTGCGAGCTTACTGTTGAAATTACGAAAATTATGTATAGAACCTTTTTTATAGAGAATTTTGTGCTCTAAATTTTTAATTAGAAACATTTTCTCGTCAGATCAATATTTTTCAGAATAAACTCAAAAAACTAGAAAAAATCGTCGTTTTTTCAAAATTGCGGCTCCAATATAAGAGAGCGCCGATTTTTATTGTCATATTCGTAATCAGGAGGAAAAAACACGTCGAAATAGCCTTTTAAATTTTTTTTTTGCGATGTCGTAGCTTTTCCGAAGGTTTACCATATAATATATTATAACATATATTATTTTTATATTATAACATATATTATTAATAAACATATTTAATAAACATTTTATTTATACATACTAAGGCTGTGTTCCAAAATTGACTGTCAGTACTGAAAATCTATAGTTTACATAATGAACACTATAGGTTTTCAGCCTGGCAGTCAATTTTGGAACACATCCACTTATATATATTTCTTTAATAATAATTAATGTTATATTTATTATATACGCGAGCACCGCGTCCACTTCCACCGCGTTCACCGCGTCCTCCTCGATACCCTCTGGCATGCTTACTTTTTTCCCATCTTCTTGCTGTAATTAATACAAAAAATGATTAAATTTTTTATACAAATATATGGGATTAGATAAGTTAATTTTATCAAATATTTTTTAACGTTCAACAAAAAGCAAAGTTTCATTAAAATCGTTGATTGAGTTACACCTTCATAGGTTTATTTATAAGAAAAAAGTTAATTATAAACTCTTTTTATACTTACGTCTTGTTTGTGATGGGGCGCTGGGTGGCTGCATCGCCGCTAGTACGGGCGGCTGCGTCGCCGCTGGTAGTGTTGGTACAAGCGGCTGCATCGCCGCTGGTAGTGCTGGTACGGGCGGCTGCGTCGCCGCTAATAGTGCTGGTACGGGCGACTGCGTCGCCGCTGGTAGTGCTGGTACGGGCGGCTGCGTCGCCGTTAGTAGTGCTAATACTGCTGGTACGGGCGGCTGCGTCGCCGTTGGTAGTGCTGGTACTGCTGGTACGGGCGGCTGCGTCGCCGTTAGTAGTGCTAGTACTGCTGGTACGGGCGGCTCCGTCGCCGCTGGTACGGGCGGCTGCGTCGCCGCTGGTATGGGCGGTTGCGTCGCCAATGGTACGGGCTGCCCCGGATCCAGCCCTGAAGACTGAGGTATTACGGCATATTTTTGTAGCCGTAATACTTCAGCCTTCAGGGCTGCTATTTCTGCATCTTTTGCGTCTTCCGACGTTATTGATCTGAAACAAATATAAAAATAATGTCACAATTTTATTATTGTACTCTAATTTATAATAAATAGTTTATCATGGTAAGTCTACTTACAAAACGTCTTCTTCATCCGCCGACATTTTCAAGAGAATCTCATCGTCCGCCGACATTTTTAATTTTCTTCTTTTGTTTTTCACGGGAATCACGGGTAACACGGGTTATGAAACACGGTGGTAGTTCGCGCCTTTTGAATATGGCCTAGTTTACATGTGGCGTTTTTTCGTTATCCAACCAAAAGCAATCACGACTACGACTATCTTTGTCATCTGTAAGCCTATTCTGTATAACTCTTTAACGACAATTTTACTAGCTAGGGATGTCGTTGCGCAGATATTTTACATGGTATAAAACCTGCGCAACGACAATATAACGATACCGAATTGTCGTTACAAGTTATAGAATAGGCCCACTGATCTCTGAAGACGAAGATAACCTTAGCTGTGGTTGATTCTGATTGCATAACGAATAAACGCTTATGGTGTATTTGATACGGGTATTAACTAGTTACTTTCTATTAAATTATTTGATTTTTGATTTACCATATTTGTAAATTTAATGCATAATTCTTTAAATACATTGCTGAAATTAAAATAATTTAGTAGATCAATTTTTACGGTTTAAATTAATAAAGCTTAATAAATTTTATGCCTTTAAAGTTTCATTGTAGACGTCGCTTAAGGGCTGCTGCACATTTCTTCCGTAACAGTAACTTAATACGTAAACTTAAGCCAATGAGCCAATAAGGATTTTGCTTCGGTTACGTAATATAACGGTAATTGAACCTAAAAGTTATTATCCATAACCTCGCAATTACTCGTAATATAACGATTTTCAACCGGTTGAAATTTGCTATGTAAGTTTACTGTTATTTCCGTTTCCGTTAGATTAGATTACATAACCTATGCTTACGTAAAACAATATCCTGATTAGTCATTTTTTAAGTTTATGTCCTACGATTACTTATATGAAATTTTGTGTGACAGCCGTAAGGAAGCCCGTACACACCTTTTGTAATAGTAAATGTAAGACGTATCTTAAGAATCAGCTAACTAGAATTAAAAGTTTAAATAAATTCTCGACTGTGATTGGCTTATTCTAACTATACGTCTTAGGGTTACGTTTACGGCCTTACGTTTTTCTATGTGTCATGGGCTTAATGTCACAATTGAAAACAATCGACCATGATTGGTTTATTCATTTCTTACGGCACATCCGATGCCGACATACGACGTATTGTAAAACAGGCCTTATGGACACGACACCGATATACGACTGATTGTAGAATGGGCCTAAATCTATTCCAATGAATACCTAACACATGGGATGCCAAGGATGGAGATAAAGGCCGTGTTCCGATATGCACTGCTAGTACTGAAAATCTATAGTTCACGTTACGTATACTATAGATTTTCAGTACTGGCAATGCATATCGGAACACGCCTAAAATCTGATTAGTCATGGCAGCCGATCATAGGCCTTCTACATTAAACCATAATTCATAATTTAGAAGTATGAAGTTTATGACTTAAGCCTACGGCACACGGTGCTTGTTTTTTAGAATCTTGCCACCGTATTGGCTGCGGTGCTGAAAGTGCCAGTATCGCGGCCAATCCGATGGCAAGAATCTGAACGAGCTAGCAATCCAGCAGGAAAACAAGCACCGTGTGCCGCTGGTTTTATTGTAGAATCCATAATTAGTAGCAAAAATGGCTGACGAATAAGTGATTGGAGGATTTCATAAAGCCCATGGCACATACAAAAACGTAAGGCCGTAAAACGTAATCAGTAAGCGAATTGGCCAATCACAGTAGAGACCATAAGGCCGGTAGTGAATCCAATGCGTGGTCTACAATGGGCAGTAGCAGTAGTGGATTAAGGAGTAGGCATAGAAATCAACAAATCATAGTCGAATGTGACGAGGACAATTAAATATCATTGGTCGATTTCTATAAACCATATACATAAAGAATTTGATTGGTTCATTGACTCATGCATAAGAAAATGGACCAATGAAATTCCTTATGCACATGCTTTATGCGTTATGCAAAAGTATGTGTTTCTCGCCTTACGGCCTTACGTTTTTGTATGTGCCACGGGCTTAAAGGCCATCACACGTACAAAATTTTAGCAGTAATCGTAAGATCTTAAGCAATTTGGCCAATCACAGTTTAGCGTATTAAAATGTGAGATCGTAATCTTGATTGTAATTGGTCGATTTGCTTAAGACCTTACGATTACTACTAAAATTTTTGTACGTGTGATGGCCTTAAAGCTATATCCACACAACTTGCATAACCGCATAAATGTATGCATAAGGAAATTGATTGGTCCATAAGCAAATACATAAGACAATGAACCAATCAATTTCCTTATGCATTTGTTTATGCGGCTATGCAAATTTGTGTGGATATAGCTTTAGGGTGCCGTCCCATGGCACGGAAAACGGAATCGGAACACGGAATCGGAAAAGTGAAGTGGTAGGGGTAACCAATCAGCATCGTTCCGTTCCGATTTTAAGTAGCTTGGCTCCCCATGGGGCATATTTTTCGGAAACGGAAATTTTTCGTACTCTGTCGGTCGCTGGCGATCACTAGCAATTAGGTTAAGAAAAACCTGAAACCTACGGATGGAGGAAGAAGAAGAAGGTTTTGAGTACTGAAAAATTTAAGTAGAAAATGTCATGTGTAAGTATTGTAATTATATGTTTGCTAAGTTATTTTATATTAGATTATGGTGATGGCCTTACATACATTTTTAACCTAACATTATATGTACAATATCCCAAATATCCATAATATTCAATAATATTATTATGTTAATATTATTATTAAAATAACTGTAGAGTACTTTGCGACTTTATTATATTTTTCATTAGAAGTAATCGTACTGTTATCGCTTTCACCTTTTCCTTCAAAAATCATATAAAAAATATTTAATATATTATGGCTCAAGAATAATAAAACTAGTAATAATAATTAGCAAACATATAATTACAATACTTATACAGATGATATTCTCTACTTTTTCAGTACTCTTAACCTTCTTCTTCCTCCATCCGTAGGTTTCAAGTTATTATTCTTAACCTAATTTCTTGTGATCGCTAGCGATCGACAGAGTACGAAAAATTTCCGTTTCCGAAAATTATGCCCCATGGGGAGCCAGGCTACTTAAAATCGGAACGGAACGATGCTGATTGGTTGCCCCTACCAGTTCACTTTTCCGATTCCGTGTTCCGATTCCGTTTTCCGTGCTATGGGACGGCACCCTTAGGGTGCAGTCACATGGAGTCAGAAATAACGGAACGGAACAGTAACGGAACATTAATAGAAAAGAGATAGAACAATCCTATCTCTTTTCTATCAATGTTCCGTTCTCATTCCGTTCTGCTATTTCTTTCTCCATCGGGACGCACCCTTAGTGTCTTCAAAAGATGCCATTTTCAATAAATTTTCGGGTCTTTTTGCGATACTGACATAAGCCAGTCGCGCTACTTTTGCGTGCTTTCCACCATGCTTATAACGATGTTAGCGCTCTAACATGTTATATAGTTTACGTTACAGTGTCTGAAGTGAAAGCGCGCTTTTATCAATATAAAGACGAGCTGATACGAGCCGTAGTGTGATTTTTTGCAGATTGTTTATTGCGGAATTTGGAAAACATCGAGTTATTAATAAAAGGTATTCCAATACGTTTTTTCGTAAATGTTTTGATAATTTAATTATTATTATATAGTTTCTTAAAAAGAGAGTGATGGCAAAAATCGCCCGTTTTTTGGGTCTTCAATTTTGGAACTGAGCTATCAAATTTTACCTTATATTTAGACATGAATCATAGAGAAAAGTTTAAAAATGAGGTGACAACACTCCTCCAGCTATGATATAGCAATTACCTCCTCAACGTAAAGCTTCTTTTTAATATCCTTGTAGAATATCATCATTTGGCACACAGTTCAATCCTAAAATTGGGGGCTTACAAAAACGGGGGGAAAAAGATCTTTTGCTGTCATATAAAATATTAATTATTACTGTTACATTGAATAGGTGATCTGATTGCTGTATTAAGATTGGTGTCGAGATACTACAGTCTCCAAATTTTTATAACCTATTGTATAACGTTGTAAAAACGTGAGTATTAACAGTTATTGATATTAATTTTATAATTTAATTTAAGATTTTTGGTGGATCATTTAACATTAACATGTAAACACAAACAAACAAGCAATGATCTTAATGAAGTTGTTATTTATTTAATAATATATGACTTAAATCTATTGATATGTATCATTTATATAATAGATCAATTGTTGATGCATTTGTATAAAAGATTAGATATCGACAGAGTTGCCAATTCTTTTGTATAATTATATAGAGAATAGAAATTAATAGATATATTATAAAACTTATACGATATATATATATCAAAGAGATATTTTAATAATTTCAAGGTAATTCCACGAATCAGACGCGTGCTTGGTGATTAAAAAATGTGTGAATGAAATAAGGAGATATCAGGCCACCAAACACGTCAGACACAGTTAAATCGGAATAATTAAAAATTCACTTTCTACCTCATTGTGTACATAACTCTCTCTCTACCATATAAATAAAAATAATAACAGTTCTTTCCATTCCTGAAAATAAAATATACAAAGAATACAAAAAGATAAATAAAGCACAAAGAATCATTTCTTTAACAATTATATAAAGAATAGAGAGAACAAATTAATAGAGATTCTGAACATATCTGATATGATTGGAATCAGTATTGTATCAGATAATTTTAGAATCTCTATTAATTTGTCCTCTCTATTTTTTATATAATTATAAAAGAACTGCTTCTTTGTTTGTACTGAATTTTATTTTCAGACTTATTGAAAGAAAAGGCCTGACCAATCTGTCTGTATCTATATATATACCTTTTACTAAAATATCGTAAAAGTTATTTGTCATTGTCGTTAAAAGGCAATGTGTTCCAAAACCAAATAATTTTATATTTGGTGTAATCTTGATTTTCTTGTATGTAAAGGTATTGTAAAAAATAGAGAGAACAAATGTAATAGACCTGATAAATAATAAATTATTTCATGGGATAATGCTGAGTTGTAACAGAGACCTGATAAATAATAAATTATTTCATAGGATAATATTGAGATAACTGCCAAACAAATAATAAAAGGCAAGTCACAATGTAATCACAGCGAGAAAATCAAGATCAGATTATTTTAGTATAAAGGTATATACAGACAGATTGGATTCAGGCCTTTTTTTTCAATAAATCTGAAAAAAATAAAATACAGTACATAGAATCAGTTCTTTTTTAATTAAATAAAGAATAAGGAAGACAAATAAATATTTTTACATTGGAATAAATACACATTCACTGTCATTGCATTATCTATAAATAATAAAATGTATTATTTTAAAATATTTTAGAGAACATGAATGTAGACGTACTGGAACAGTACCGTTCGGATACCATTACCAAGAAAGAGAAATAAAGTTCTTAATACTAAATGTTAGAAAGAAACATACATGATTTAAAAGTAGAATATTTATTCATTTTTATATACGCGTTTACTATAAAGTTAATTATAATAAACATAGTATGTTCTATCAGTGATATGACTTCAGGTTCGTTATTGTATATTTCTTTCTAATATTTAGTATCAAGAACTTTATAATGATTTCCCTTTCTTGGTGATGGTATTCGAACGGTATGTCTACATTGATTTTTACATAATACATTTGATTATTGAAAGATAATGGAAGTGAATAAGTATTTATTCCAATGTCAAAATGTTTTACATATATACATATAATGAAATATGCTAATAAACTTAATAAATGTTTTGGTATAATGTTATTATTACGAAATTGATTATCTGAACAATTATTCCTAACAATATTAATTATTAATTAGAATAATAATTTGTAAATGTATACTTTTGAAGATACACGTGATAGAAAACTGGTTAATAGTTTTTTATATTTTGAAAATGAATCACAAAGGATCAGTATTAATTTCAATAGAACTCCTATACCAATTGTCTATTTTAACATAGTACATTTTATTATTGAAAGATAATGAAATGGAAATTATAATAAATATAAAAAACTGTTATAGTTTGATCTCTCACCTAGAACACTATATTTCATTCAAGATTTTGGAGCACATGAGTGTTAGTTAACCAGTTTTCAATCATGTCTATCTTCATTATTCCAGAACACTTATTACATTTATTAGCATATTTGACTATATGTAAGTAATATTTTGACATTGGAATAAATACATATACACTTTCATCTTTCAATAATAAAATTTATTATGTTAAAATATTTTAGAGAATAAATGTTATTATGTAGACATACTGAAACAGTACCGTTTGGATACCATTACAAAGAAAGAAAAATCATAAAAAAGTTGTTAATATTAGAAAGAAACACACATGCTGTAAAAGAAGAATTTATTCATTTTTGTGGACGTTTTTATTATATAAAGTTAATTATACATAGTGTGTTCTACCTGTGATATGACTTCAGTTTCGTTATTGTATATTTCTTTCTAATATTTAGTATTAAGAACTTTATATTAATTATTAATTAGAATAATAATGAAGATATACATGATTGAAAACTAGTTAATTTACACTCCAAAATCTTGAATCAAACATAGTGTTCTAGGTGAGAGATCGAACTATACCTATAACAGTTTTTTACATTTTATATATAAAAATCAATCTTGGCATACATAATGAAGTATTCAAATACATGTTCGAGTTTGTCTGAGTCAAATCAGACATAAAGTTGGGATATAATGTATACTGGCCTCGTCTATAAGTCATCGCAAGTATTTTGATATTTTTAACAATTTATGATTTTGTTTTCGATTTTCTTAACTCGATCGAATTTAGATTCAAATTACTGTTATTCAAATGGAATACATTTATCATTATGGTCGTTAATAACATAAATTCAAGACAACAGTTTATATCTATAACTTGAACCTGACGTTATCCTATCATTTTCACGACTAAAGCCTCATGCTACGACTTACATAAAATATTTTAAACATACAAAGAGTGTAAACATATCTATCTGAGGCATTAACCTCCGTGTTAAAAATACACGTCTTATTTTGATCTAATTAGAAAGACATAGTCGAAACAAGAAAATTTTTTATTATAATATTAAAATTTCATCTAATTAAAAAACTTTGGCAATCTAAGACAATTTCGTATTCGAAAAGGAATCAACAATTAAAACGCTTATTATGCTTATTTTTCATTTAACATCAATTTATAATTTTGATGTAAACCTTCTGTATCATTACGTTTGTTTCCTGTAAATGAATGTGTATGCATTCTGACACTAAACGTCTGTTTAAAAATCTTTCTGAGTCTATAAAACTTTTACATCATTCCATTTGAAATCGTATCTATATTTCAGTCTGTGTTCTGTAATCACTGATTGAGTGTTAGTATTATGATTTATGTGATTCTTATGCTTTGTAATTATCGTTTTTAGTTTACGTCCTGTTTGTCCAACGTATGTAGCTTCACAGGAATCACATGATATTATATAAATTATATTTTTCTTTTTTTCTTTTGGTAACCTATCCTTATGTACCTTAATAAATTTACTCATTTTATTCAAACTAATAAAAGCTAATTTTGCGTTGAACACCTTACCAACTCTCTTGAAACTCTCCGAGATTGACGGAATATAAGGAATTACAAACCACGTCTGTTTTGGAAATGAATTGTCACTATTATCTTTAACAAAATTTCGTTTTTTTATTAAAATATCTAATCTATAGTTGATGGTGTTAAAAATAATATAATCTAATGGGTAGTCATTGTTGATTAAAACGTCTATTAAATTTATAAAATTTTTTTGGTGATACTTAAGATGTGAAAGTAAAAATATCCTATCTACCATTCCAATAATTATTCCTTTCTTTTGTGTTAAAGGATGTGAAGATGAGAAATTTTTAGGAATCTTCCCGATGAAGTAGATTTTTTATTTATATACGTCAAATTCTAAAATATTATTATGATTAATCAACTCAATGTCCAAAAAACTAATTCTATTACCTACAACTTCCAATGTGAACTGTAATCTCTTGTGAGAAGAATTGAAAGCATTCAACATAAAATCTATCATATTTTCAGGTATTGCCATTATGATGTCGTCAACATATCTATAATAAAATAATGGTTTTACAGTTAATTTCTTAAAAGCTTCCAAATCACGCATAACTAAGTCAGCAATAATCGGGGACAACGGCGATCCCATAGATGTACCAAAATTTTGCTTATAATAGCAATCGTCAAAACTAAAAAACGTGCATTCAAGTACTAATTTAACTGCCTGCAAAAATTCCTGTTTAGTAATTTTTATCAATTCATTCATATAATTCCATCTTCTATCAATACTTTTTAAAGCCTTCTCAATTGGTATGTTTGTGAATAAAATGTTTTTTAATTAGATGAAACTTTAATAATATAATAAAAAATTTTCTTGTTTCGACTATGTCTTTTTAATTAGATCAAAATAAGACGTGTATTTTTAATACGGAGGTCAATGCCTCAGATAGATATGTTTACACTTTTTGTATGTTTAAAATATTTTATGTAAGTCGTAGCATGATTCTTTAGTCGTGAAAATGACAGGATAACGTCATGTTCGGTTATAGATATAAACTGTTGTCTTGAATTTATGGTATTAACGACCATAATGGTAAATGTATTCCATGGTTTTTACGATTCAACATGTGATTTGTGAGGTATGTCACTTTAAATAGATAATGAAATTTTAGTTTTTAAATTTATACTGAAGATGACTCAATAAGAGTCGAAACGTATATTATATATTAATCATTATTGAATAAAGGATACTTATGAATTCAGATTATTATTGAATACACAAAATTTATTAAATTTTGCGTATCAATAACAACGCTGCACTCTCATTCGCCCTTGAGGACTGTACTGTTTTTAAACCACAAGAGTCCGTTGAAGATCTCAATTTGTAATTTTTTGTGTATTACGCATAGTGGAAAGTATGGAGGTGCTTTCTATCTATTATACACGCAGCTGGTGACTGGACTCCTTATTATATATAATTGCATTTTGGTCATAATCCTACTGAATACAATCAATATAAATTTAAGGCTAATAATCCATTTTTCTTTGAGATGGGCCTATCGCGCTCTTACTAGAAAGACTGTATGTTGTGAAATTAGACTGATATATAGGAAATGATTCTGTGTATTATGCATAGTGGAATGTATGCCTTGGAGGTCCAGGTCTATTATTTATTATAGACGCAGCTGGTAACTGGACTCCTTATTGTATATAATTGCATTTTGGTCATAATCCTACTGAACTGAATACAATCAATATAAATTTAAGGCTAAGCCATTTTTCTTTGAGATAGGCCTGTCATGCTGTTACTAAACAGACTGCATGTTGTGATTATCGTGGGATTTTATAAAAACAACTATTTTGACCACTAATGGTGTACTTGCCAAAAATTAGAAAAATTGTTATTATTCGAAATTTGTTTCGACCACTATATTTAATTTCCATATGATCGAAATGAAATGCTGCTGACGACTCCATTGTGAAGAGCGATCCTCAAAATCTTAAGATACCAAGTTTCGTTGTAAAATATTTCGTTTTTGTGTTAAAAATAAAAATTAGCTTGAAATCAAGCAAATTTAGTTTTTTTAAAAACAATAATTTCATAAAATGAGCATAATACCACACACAGGTTCTTATTTGTGTTAAATTATTATAAAGTAAATAATTTATTCATATCAATATCGTAAAATCTATATAAACGTTTCGGTTATTAATATAACCATTTTTAGTATAAAATAATAGTTATATAAAAAAACCGAACACATAATAAATTTGTCAATTATTCGCTTACTACATTAACAATGCATTTTTATTCTTTTTAGTTCTTTCTTCATAGTTATAGTTTGCTACCAATGTACGTTAGCTTCTGTCATCGTGATCAAAATTCGTCAGAAATATACATTTTTGATGAAATATAGTTACCAGACTGTATAATTAAAAATTAATCTTATAATAACAAATTAAAGCAAGTAGTACAGATCTTTACAAATGAATACAATTTAGTTTACCTATATTTCGTGCAAAATAGTAGTCAAATTCTAATGTACAGATAAAAAGTGGAGCGTCAGTGGAAAATTGAGCACTTAGACAATAAAGTCCTCAATGAATCTTAATACGTAACCTTATGTGTGTATGTACATGATAAAAATTAAAATAAATACTATGGAGGAGGATTTGCGTCAGAGTCATGATGTGTGTTTGTTATGATAGCAAAATAAATTTCTGTTAATTTTTCCGTGTCACTTTACAAATTTAGACAATAATTATGATTTTTAATATTAATTATTTCAGAAAAATATATATGGTCTTTTAAAATATACTGGTTCTATGTCTAAAATTGTAGTGTTATCCCAATTCATATCAAGTTTGCATTTTAATTGATGTTTACTTACTACTGATTTATTTCTAGATTTTTTCAAGTCATCCTTATGTTCTTTTAACCGTGTTTAAAATTTTTTTTTCGTTTGTAATACATATGTCATATTACAATCTTTATAATTAATTTTATATTCTACGTTAGAGAGAGAGTGTTATCAAA
This sequence comes from Cyphomyrmex costatus, assembly GCF_001594065.2. Classification (NCBI taxonomy): domain Eukaryota; kingdom Metazoa; phylum Arthropoda; class Insecta; order Hymenoptera; family Formicidae; genus Cyphomyrmex; species Cyphomyrmex costatus. The sequence goes on along the minus strand of NW_017277212.1, from coordinate 40,781 downwards.
CTTATTTAATATATCTTTGCTTGTTTTAATGATTTTATTATTAGTTTTTTAAAATTAATTTTTATTATGTCTCTTTCTATCATTCTTTTTATTCTTTTTGTTTAGGATTTCCAAATTTTATTTCTAGGATACAGATAAGTATTAAATTTTATTATTTATAAATTATATTTTAACTATATTTTCTCTCTCTCTCTCTCTCTCTCTCTTTTTCTCTCTCTAGTTATAAGGTTACTGTGTGCCGATAGAGTGTTCTACATCTGTAATAAAGGGGTGCTGTGCGCCTGCAAAGAAAGGGTGCTGTGCGCCTGCAAAAGTCGGGTGCTGTGCGCCTGCAAAGGTCGGGTGCTGTGCGCCTGCAAAGGCCGGGTGCTGTGCGCCTGCAAAGTCGGGTGCTGTGCGCCTGCAAAGGTCAGGTGCTGTGCGCCTGCTGAGATTGGGTGCTGTGCGCCTGTATATAAATTTATTTTCCGTTCATTTATAATAAAATGTCGGTAAAGACAAAAGGTTACTTTGGGATCTGTTGAAAGAAATATAATTGTCAGGGGTGAATGGCTTACAGATACACATATGGATCATTTTCAACAACTTTTAGCAAGTTGTTCAGATTTTAAACCAGTTGAAACTTGGCGAATACAGTTACTAGATACTATACAAGCTGTGTCAAAGGACACAAAACATATACAAATATTGCACAGTTCACCAAGTTCATTAGATGGACATTGGGTATGCAGTTTTTACGATAGAAAAAATATATTTATATACGATTCGTTAAATATGAAAATATTGCATAATAAGCATAAGCAATTCTTGGAAAAATTATTTCCAACATATGACTTTAAGAAAAATCCGGTTAAATTTCCTAAAGTACACCATCAACCGAATTATAACGATTGCGGTGTTTTTGCTATAGCTTTTGCAACTTCGTTATTATTCGACATTAAACCTGATAAAGTGACATATGAACACAAATTAATGCGTTCCCATCTTATAAAAATTCTAGAAACAAATTTAATTGAGCATTTCCCTCAAGATCCACAATTGAGTGCTCAAAAAGTACTTCCATTAGCAGTAATACGAGCAAGACAGTTTGAAGCGACTCGTAAACGTACAATGCGTAATCAGTTAAAGAAATCTTGTAATGATTATGCTATACAAAATGTGACTGAAGAAGTACAGTTATCGCAAAGTGCTTCAAAGAAAATCAATAATATTCAGACTGAATATAATAAATCTGATATCAACCATATACAGTTAACACAAAATTCTTCAAAGGAGAATTTAAGAAAAGAATTAGTCACATACACAAACAATAATATTCAGACTGAGCAAAATATACAGTCAACAGAAAGCGCTTCAAAAGAAATTATAATAAAAGAACTAGTCACACATACTCAAAATAATAATACTCAGACTAAACCAAATAATGATAAATGTAATAATAATGATGAAAATTCTGGAAATCTATGTCAAGAATATTCAAGAAATAATTGTAATAGGAAGCGTTGCTCAGACGATAAGAATTCAGAAAATAAACGTGCTAAACGTTGTCAGTACAAAGATAATAATGAATATATTTGTGCTAAAAATTGTGATAAATATCAACAGAATTTACCAAATAGTCGAGCTAAAAAAGTACAGCGATACAATAGAAATCCGGAAGGTTATCGAGTCAAACAAATGCAGCGATACAGAAAAGATTTGATAAATAATCGAGACAAACAAATGCAGCGATACAATAGAAATCCGGAAGGTTATCGAGACAAACAAGTGCAGCGATACAATAGAAATCCGGAAGGTTATCGAGACAAACAAGTGCAGCGATACAATAGAAATCCGGAAGGTTATCGAGACAAACAAGTGCAGCGATACAAAAAAAATTTGCCAATTAATCGCGTCAAACAGATCGTTATAAAGCGAATTTAGAACCAAATCGTGCTAAAAAAAGAATGCGTTACTCGAGAAATGAAGATGACTTAGAAAATAATCGTGCTAAAAAAAGAATGCGTTACTCGAGTCAGCACGAACGAGATCGACGAAAACTTTATTGTGATCGTAAATGGTTGTATAATAAGCGATATTATGAAAAAAATAAATCAAAACCTAATCTTTTAAAAGAAAATCGTAATACTGCCAAAAATATTATTAAAAAATATGAAAAAATTCGGTCAAAAAATTATATAAAATTTAACAATCCTGCGGCAATTGAAAATATTTTTAACAAATTGGATATTAAAAATCACGTTGAAAAACGATTGGAAGCCGAAAGAATTGTACGTCGCTGTACACAAATTCGAGATAGTTATGTTCGTGATATGTATAAAATATTAGCTTTGCTTAAAAAGAAATCAGAAGTGTGCTTGAGTCTTGCTACTAAATGCAAAACCATTGACGAAAAATTATGTGCACTTTGTGGCAAATCAAAACATACAGCTTCATCTGAAAATTATTTTATCGATGGTACATATCGTATATTTCTTCATCACAAATATTGGTAATGAATATGGAAGGTCAAATTACGAATATATT
>NW_017277212.1:34406-35651 GCF_001594065.2 Cyphomyrmex costatus | reverse complement strand
TAACTTATTATCGCCTCATTTCCCAAAAGTTAGATATGTCAAACGGTTAATTTATCAAATAACAAATTTATATCAACAGATGTTGAAACTAGAGAAGGCTTTATGTTCTGCTGATTTAGATACATTGAATGAAATTATAACTTTGGCAGAAGAAAAAGCAAAACGTATGTACAGACATGAGCAAACTCAAACTAGTTTGAGTGAAAAAGAAATTTTTTCTGCATTTAAGAATGCATTTAAGGCTTACACCAAACGTACCATGGACACACCTCGATTTGTTTGTGTATCTTGTGAGAGACTTTGTTATAAAAGAAATTTGTCCCAATTCAATAAATTTAAAATACAAATGGATGGATCTCCATTTTTAAAAGACTTAATGGCGTATATAGAGAAACATAATATTAAACCAGAGTATGTCTGTGATTATTGTCAACGAAAATTTCGTGGTGGAGATTTGCCCGCATATAGTGTTTTAAATAATCTTGTAACGATGCACTCCGCAATGCATCGTTCCGACGATACCAGCCGTCAGAATATTTCATATTTCGCGATATTAGAATTACCGCCGTCGACAGTAGCTATCGCCGCTCCGACCGAACGCGTCCGAAGATCGCCGAACGATCTGCGCTTCGCGCTATCCGCCGCTCCGACCGAACGCGACCGAACTTCGCCGATCGACAATCCCCTCCGCAGGAATTGCCAACCGCCAAGCGATAACGGAAAAGACCGTAATTAAACGAGCGGGAGCAATAATTAGTATATAACGCGTAATTATTACTCCGGGAGCGCTCTTCTATCCTAACCGCCGCTCCAGTACGAATCCTGCTCCGATTCTAGCTCCGGTGATCCGACGCAAAAAGGGGGTTAAGTGTTCTTGGTCTCCGTCAAGCGTTCTTGACAGTCGATCATCAAAACTCCTGATCCGCTGGCCGTACGACGCGAAAAGGGGGTAAAGCGTTCTTTGCCTCCATCGAGCGTTCTCGACAGCCGTACGCCAGCATCCTAGGACTACCGCACCGACGCGAAAAGGGGGTGAAGTGTTCTTCGCCTCCGCCAAGCGTTCTTGGCAGTCGGGCGTTAGTGTATCCGTGCCTTACATTTTTGCGAAGCGTCCCTCATTGCATAGAGGGAACGCCCACCGCGTTATCCGCGCCGCGACCGTCATCCGCCGCTGGCATATACTTCGCGTACGCGTATCCGTATTGCTATACCGCCGACCGCGCCTCGCGTCCGTCTTGGGATTCG
>NW_017277212.1:10575-32068 GCF_001594065.2 Cyphomyrmex costatus | reverse complement strand
CAGTAATAGATAGTCATTATCCGAATAGACCTGAAGAAATTGAAACGATGTCTTTGTATGAATTTGTACAATGGCACGACGTAACAAAAGTCAAACCAAAAAGTAAAAAATTAATGTATTATAAAATAGATAATGGTTATTATTTGAAACAGCGACAGCGCGAATGTCTTATTAATCATTACAGATATGATGTCAATACGCAACCAGAAAAGTATTTCTTTTCGTTACTCCTTATGTTATCTATGCTATAATATAAACAACACAAAACCGTAAGTACAAACAAAAATTAGAAACTTGACTAAAGAAAGATTAAAGACTTTTTTTAATGTAGGTAAACCATTTTCATAATCTTCATTTCAATCTATCGAAAGTCTTTTGAAAGCAGGCCGCCATGTTCTTTTTCCGAGTCATTAACAGATTGGTACTATGGAATTACAAGCAATTATTTTTCATTGTACGGGCTAGTCTAAATTTCGAATCAAATCTCAATAAACGACTTTTATATTTTGTGCACTAAGGATAACATATCACAGTTATTTTTTCTAGAAAATTGTAATCTGCAAATTGTAATGTTTTACTTACATATATGTATGTATGTTCATTTTGAACTTGCACCTTGAATAATTTATGGTAATATATTATTAAATTTGAATAATATACACTCTTTTTGTATGTTCACTTTGAACTGGCACCTTTAATAATATATCAGTTACTTTTCATGGTAATTTATTATATTGTCGGAATAAATGTGTTTGAATTAAATGTGATATAATTTAAAAAAAAAAACTAAACCACTTGGGTTTGAAATTAAGAACTACATGGGTTTTACTATTTAATTTAGTAGAATTTAATAAGAATAATTACCACATCGGGATTTTAAAGATAGTAGAATTTAACTTGGCGCCGACTATTGATATCATATCTTTTATACAAATGATACATGTCATCAGAACCATTTGAATTGAAATAGGAAAATCTTTCAATAAAAACTACATGGGTTTTACTATTTAATCAATAAGAACTACATGGGTTTTACTATTTAATTTAGTAGAATTCAATAAGAATAATTACCACATGGGTTTTTAAAAATAGTAGAATTTAAGTTGGCGCCGACTATTGATATCATATCTTTTGTACAAATGATTTTTTTACAAATGATACATGTCATCAGAACCATTTGAATTGAAATAGGAAGATCTTTCAATAAGAACTATATGGGTTTTACTATTTAATTTAGTAGAATTTAATAAGAATAATTACCACATAGGTTTTTAAAGATAGTAGAATTTAACTTGGCGCCGACTATTGATATCACATCTTTTATACAAATGGTCTAGTTTACATCATGGTCTACTAAACAGCAAATATAATTAATAATCGGTTCTACAGCCGATTAAGTAATTGGCGTTGGTGAAACTGGCCCAAACGGTTTTTTATTGGAAGCTCGCACTCTTAGCGCCTTTTCTACCTTTTTTTTGAAAAGGTAAATTTTTTAGTTTTTGTACGTGGATAGTACAAATGATACATGTCATCAGTTAAGAACTACATGGGTTTTACTATTTAATTTAGTAGAATTTAATAAGAATATTTCACTGGTTAATTAAATTAAAAAATCCCACCGCCACCCCCATCGTCAAATATTTACATAATTTAGTAATATAGTTTTAATAAAATGGTATCAAAACAATGATCGTCTGTATGTAAATAAATTATTATCTTTTTGTATTAACATAATGTACACCTTATATTTCATTACTTTCTTAGAGAGAGATATGTCAATTTTATTTTAAAAAAGTAAGTTTATATATATACGATTGTAGCCTAGTTAAGTTTATATACGATTGTAGTCTAGTTTACATCATGGTCTACTAAACAAGAAATATAATTAGTCGGTTCTACAGCCGATTAAGTAATTGGCGTTGGTGAAACTGGCCCAAACGGTTTTTTATTTGAAGCTCGCACTCTTAGCGCCTTTTCTACCTTAAGACAAGATAAGAACAAACTAGAAAATTTGTAATGGAATTAATCAAACTGTATAAATATACATCTAAGTTCGCATCTACGACAATCATTAAATTATGTATACAATTGACGTTAAAGTAATTTATATATTTGTAACTTTGTTTATATTAATTTTTATTTATATATTTATAACTTTATAAGAACAACGATAATTGTAGACTTAAAGCGACATACTGAAGATGGTCACATTCAGGACCGAAACGTTTATGTAATTCAATTATATTAAATATAATTTCTCATATTTTTTTCTTTATCTTAGTTGTAAGATCATAATATATGCTGGTTATAATTCTTTTAGGTGAAAGCACTTCGGACATTTCAAGGTTAACTTTACTTTTTAAATGGAATTATATGAATTTTTTTCACTATGTGATTCCTCTATTATTCTATACATAAAAGAATCAAGGTAGTGATATTTAAAAAAATCAATAGTTTACGAGATATTTTACACATTCTTTTGGTACATATTGACATAAAATGTTTAATAACTCGTGAACTATTCACTTTTTGATAATCGTACCTTAATGCTTTTGTGAACAGAGTAATGAAATAAATCAATTGGTGTAAAGAAAACACATAGTTGCTTATTTCTAAATTATCCATTTTGCATACATATTTTTTTATAGCAACTATGTGTTTTCTTTACCAATTGATTCACCTCATTATTCTGTTCCCAAAAGCATTAAGGTACCATTATCAAAAAGTCAATAGTTCACGAATTATTAAATATTTTATGTCATCAATATTTTTATATCTCTATCTTGATACTTTTATATACAGAATAATTAGAGGAATCATATAGTGAAAAAAATGCATATGAAGTTGACCTTCAAATCTCCGAAGCGCCTCCATCTAAAAAAATTATAACCAGCATATATTATGGTCCTCTTAATATTCATAAAATTAATATTAATAACTGTTAATACTCACGTTTATGCACAAGAAGTTAATATATAAAAATATCGCCAGGTATTGCCAGGACACTACCGTGCTTCCAAACAAATATCACCTGTTCAATATAACAATAATAAAATTGTAATATATAACATATACCTTTACATCTGCAATAAAGAATGACTACAAGAAAAGTTTTTTCCCCCGTTTTTTAAACCCCCAATTTTTGAACTGAACTATGTGCCAAATGATATCCTACAATGTGAAAATTCGTTTAATTCCACCCATCCCATTTCTGATATAATTTTTACCTTGTCTTTAAACTTTTCTCTGTTATTCATATCTGAATACAAGGTAAAGTTTGAATAGCTCAGTTCCAAAATTAAGGGCCCAAACAATTTTTTTAGGCCCTCAATTTTGGAACTGACCTCGGGTAATTTTTGCGATCACTCTTTTTCAGAAGCTATATAATCAATTTAACAAAACATTTACGAAAAAACGTATTGGATTACCTTTCATTAATCACTCGATCTTCTCAAAACAAATATTATTTGTTCTTCTTCTTAGTTAATTATTGGCCCTGATTCCTGATCCTCCGTCAAGACAAGTATTATTGATAAACGCGCGCTTTTATCTCTGAGCACGGAATATATTCCGTATCTCTGAAATACGTAACGTAAACTATAGCATGTTAGAGCGCTAACATCGTTATAAGCTTAGGCCAATATTTCATGTGTCGTACCAACTTATATGCACTGCTCCTTTATATAGGGTGCTTTCCAGCAAGGACAGAATCAGACACTGTGTAACACAGAGAATCATTTCATCCTCGTTTAACGTAGGCAAACAACAAGGATGCAATGATTCACTGTGTTACACAGTGTCTACTTGTGTCGTAGCTGGAAAGCAGTCATAACAGCAGCGCATGTAGGTTAGTATGGAGAAGGAAACTACGTGCGAATTATACTGTTTCACTTTATATCCTGGCATCATTTTATCCTTGTCTATTTTATAGGCATGTGGTGGGAATACTCGGTCCATATATTATAGGTCATGTGTCGTACGACAAGGCTTTTCAAGCTTGTTAATTGGTTGTAAAAGAGAGAGGTTCTCGGATCTCTTTGTCCTATAGTCAATCAACGTGCTTAAAAAGTTTGTCGACCGACACATGAAATATTGGGTTGAATGGAAAAATAGGCCGGTATTCATAGTCAGTTCTTATGTACCCTTAGCCAATTAAAATAATTCCGTTTTGGTTTCCTTCCGCTACTTTTATCTCCATCGGGAGCCCGGGTGTGAAAAAGCAGAACGGAATCATTCTAATTGGTTAACCCCCATCCTGCTTTTTTTCCGTTACTGTTCCGTTTCGTTATTTCATTCTCCATCGAGACGCACCCTGAGATCAATCACAATCGCAGAAAGAAAAGCAGAGTAATGATTGCAGAATTCTGATTGGTCTCACCGCTCCGTTCCGATGTAATTTCCGTATCATGGGACAGCACCCTCAGGGTGCAGTCACATGGAGTCAAAAATAGCTGAACGGAACAACAACAGAAAAGGCAAATGAAAGGGGTTAACCAATCAGAGCAATTCTGTTAAGCCGTAATCACACTACGGGTTGCGCGCTTTGTTGCGATTGAGATTATGGTTGAATGTTGGAAATTAACCAATCAGAGCAGAGCATGCTATGCTGTGATTGGTTAGTTTCCAACATTCAACCGTAATCTCAATCGCAACAGAGCGCGCGATCCGTAGTGTGATTACGACTTTACGTTATTTCGTAACTGGGTTTCAGGGTGCCATCCCATGGCACGGAAAACGAAATCGGAACACGGAATCGGAAAAGTGAAGTGGTAGGGGCAACCAATCAGCTTCGTTCCGTTCCGATTTTAAGTAGCCTGGCTCCCCATGGGGCATAATTTTCGGAAACGGAAATTTTTCGTACTCTTTACAGATTTCTTTATCCATTTTATCTTCAGCGTTGGTCGCCATATTGAGGTTAAATAGATAAAGAAATCTATGATTTCATACTTTTTCCAGTTTTGGACACAATATACACCAGGGACAGGTATATTAGCTCGGATATTTTAATCGTGGAGAAGGAATTTTTATTCTGTGAAACTATTATGAAGAAATTAAACAGGAACGAAAACGTTAAAAAAACGGCTCCAGCATCACCTTATCCCCTTTCATTTGTCTTTTCCATTGTTGTTCCGTTCCGCTATTTCTGACTCCATGTTACTGCATCCTTAGGCTGGGTCCACAATCTCGCTTTAAAGCCATAATCACACTATGGGTTGCGCGCTCTGTTGCGATTGAGATTATGGTTGAATGTTGGAAACTAACCAATCAGAGCAGAGCATACGTAGTGTGATTACGGCTTAAGAGGCCCTAAGCCGTAAAGCCGTAAGAAATTGACTAATCATAGTTGAATGCGAAAAAAATAATCGACTGTGATTGGTCAAATTTTTACGGCTTTACGGCTTAGGGCCTCTTAAAGCGAGGTTGTGGACCCAGCCTTAGGTGAGAAACACACACTTTTGCATAACGCATAAAGCATGTGCATAAAGAATTTCATTGGCCCATTTTCTTATGCATGAGTCAATGGACCAATCAAATTCTTTATGTATATGGTTTTTGCGTTATGCAAAAGTGTGTGTTTCTCGCCTTAAGCGGGGAGCACAGACTTTTGCATAACGCATAAACCATATACATAAAGAATTTGATTGGTCCATTGACTCATGCATAAGAAAATGGACCAATGAAATTCCTTATGCACATGCTTTATGCGTTATGCAAAAGTCTGTGCTCCCCGCTTTAAGCAGGAAGCACAGACTTTTGCATAACGCATAATACATAGTGCATAAGAGAATCAACCAATCTGAAGTCCTTCTTTCTTTCTACTTCAACGAAAAGAAATACTTTGATTGGTTGATTCTCTTATGCACTATGTATTATGCGTTATGCAAAAGCTTGTGTTTGAGCTCTTTGGCCTATCGCACTTGAAATGCATAACTGTGCATAAGCATAACATAAGGCCGCTGGACCAATGAGCATGTTATGTTAATCAATATGGCGTCTTAATGCTGGACGCTCATTGGTCCAGCAGCCTTATGTTATGCACAGTTTATGCATTTCATGTGCGATAGGCCTTAACCCTTACCAGCATGCCGTCCTTCCACAAGTACGGCTGTTTGTAATTCATTTTTTATATTTTTCAAGTAATAAAAATCGTATTTTCTTGCAATTTGTTGCTTCCTCACCTTGACAATATGTTTAGAAAGGAAAATAATTAATATTCTTTTATTATTGTTGTGTTTATTTGTTGATATTGTCAAATAAAGAATAAAAAATTTGTTTTTTTTTTTAGAAAAAATGTGTGCTAAAAAGAAATTGTTGTTTAATCAAAACGAAATTTATTATTTGGGGGTTTTTGGGGTCGCTGATTACGAATCTGGACCCAGATTTTCAAAATTCAAAATGGCGGATCCAAGATGGCGGACCAAAAAAAATAAAAATGCCAAAAAATACAAAAAAAAAATAAAAAATATCTGAAAATTACAAAAAAAAAATGGAGACAACACGTCCACGTTCGTGTCTCTGGATTCAACGGAGAGCGGTATTTTGAAAATCTGAGCCCAGATTCGTAATCAGCGACTCCAAAAACCCCCGAGTACAAAGTTTCGACGGGATCAAGCAACTTTTTGCATTTTGGTCCGCCATCTTGGATCCGCCATTTTGAATTTTGAAAATCTGAGCTCAGATTCGTAATCAGCGACCCCAAAAACCCCCGAGTAACAAATTTCAGCTATTTTCTATGTAAAGAAAAATGTATGCTTCAAAGGGTTAAGCCTCTCACACATGAAATGTATAACAGTGCATACATAACATAAGACCGCTGGATCAATGAGCATCTTATGTTATTCAATATGGCAATTTTATACTGAATGCTTATTGGTCCAGCGGTCTTATGTTATGTTTATGCACTGTTATGCATTTCATGTGTGAGAGGCTTTAAGCGGGGAGCACAGGCTTTTCCGTAACGCATAATGCGTAAGACATAGCGCATAGCATAACGCGCAGCAACGCACAAGCTTGTGTTAAGCCATGACATAAACGTCTCTCTGCGTGGTTTAACCTCTTTTTGTCAGCTCGTCAGGTAAAGTGGACTAAACCGAATGAAAAAGTCCTTATTTTGTAATTTTTGCTATTTTTTTAATTACTCATAATTAACTATTGCGAAAATACATAAATTAAAATATGTCAAACTATTTATATATGTGAAATCAGTTGCAATTTACATACTTTTTAGTTTTTAACATAACACCAATATTGGACAAAGCAAAAATATAGTACTAGTATCCACTATAACAGATGTTTGCGTTATTTGTGTTTAGCTTTTTATCAACCCATTTTTGCTTTATTATTGTTTATATATTTTTGTATTTTTAGGTATATATACATATTTTAAATTTCTACATGGACATCACATGAATTTCCACAAATATGGATGATGAAGACATATTTATTTTGTCAGTTTTGCAATTATGTTTATTGATCTTATTATAAAGAAGAGAGAGAAGCAAAAGATGGTTAAATCGAAGGTGGTGGGTGAGACCTATTAATGTTGAGCGACCTTTATATGGGGATTTTCAGCACCTCTTCCAGGAATTGAAATATAGCGATTCTGATATATTTTATCGATATGTAAGAATGAAAAAGGAAATTTTTTATCTTCTATTAGAGATGACAAGGCCTTTTTTGACTAAACAAAGCAGACGTGCTTTTAGTCCAGAACAACGGTTGGCCATAACTCTAAGGTATTTATTGCTTATGTTTTATATAATTAAAGAGTAAAATGTACATACGTTTTTTGAACAAAGTGTTCGTGCACTGAATTTTTTTTTAACAAAATAGAAAACAATTTGATAAATATAATCTTAATGGCTATACTCTAGATATCTCTACATTAAGATTATACTTATCAAATTTCTTTGTGATTATTTATCCACATCACGTATGTAAAGCATTATTTTTACAAATATTTCATGACTATACTTCGTGTTCTTCTAAAATAAAGACTTTTGTTAAAGATATTTGGCCACTGGAAATCAAATACTATCCATTGCACTAGCTTATAGATGTGGAGAATCAACTGTGCGGAAAATAATACACGAAACTTGTTCAGTTATAGTAAATGTATTACAACCGATTTATCTTCGTTTACCGACAACAGAAGAATGGACAAATATTTGTACTGGATTTTGGGATAACTGGAATTTTCCTAATTGTGTCGGGGCATTTGATGGGAAACACGTTGAAATACAAGCTCCGCCAAATTCTGGAAGCTTATTTTTCAACTACAAGAAAACTTTTAGCATTGTGTTAATGGCAGCATGTGATTACAAATATACATTTACTCTAGTTGACATAGGCTCTTATGGCGGTAACAGTGATGGTGGCATTTTTACTTCTTCTGATATTTATTCAGCATTACAAGAAGGAACATTAAATCTTCCCGAAGGCATTGTTAATCTTCCTGAAAGCGATATTCAGTTACCACGTTTTTTTATTGGGGATAGTGGTTTCCCAATTAGTTGTCTTATGATGCGACCTTATTCTGGAAGATTACTCGATGAAAGAAAGAAAATATTTAATTACAGGTAAGCAGTTAAATATTTATTATTATTAATAGTATTAGAGTAATATTAGTATAGTATAGTATTAGTATGTTAGTATATTAGTATATTAGTATATAGCAAAGATGGTAATGTCATTTATAATACAGTAAAAGGCTTGGCTCTCGCGACGAGAGCCAAGGAGGGGAAAATAATATAATTGATTATTTCAAACATTATTTTATACTTTTACGTGATGTATCGGACAGATATCTCAGTTTGCCACCATATTTTACAGGTTCTAAGATTAAGAAATTATTATTTTAAAGAAAAACTAAAAATAAAACTTTACGTAGCAAGTAATTAATTACTCGTTTCTGGCGTCGTGAGAGAGCCGAGCCGTAATAATAGAAGTAGCAGTAGTAATTGCTATTATAAAATCATATTTGATCACGACAAATCTTGTGCATTTCATTGATTTTCAGATTGTCCAGAGCAAGACGTATAATAGAAAATACTTTCGGAATTTTATCTAGTCGATGGAGGATCTATAGGAAGCCCATTCATATGAATCCTAAATATGTAGACACGACAGTTATGGCAACTATTTGTCTACACAATTTTATTAAGTCTGAAGAGAATTTTATACAACCGGAGTCTAGAATATATTGTCCTCCTAATTTCATAGACTCTGAAGATGAGGCTGGTAATATAATTCCTGGTCAGTGGCGGCGAGAAACTGAAAATGTCCTTAGAAACATACCTCCTACATCAATGCATCATGCAACTTCAACTGCATATAAGCAACGTGACAAGCTAACTGATTATTTCATGTCACGATCTGGGGAAGTTTTTTGGCAATATGAATATGTTAGAAGAGGACAGCATTGTGATGATGCCCAATAATAACATAATATTTTGAGTGTAATATAATTGTGCGTATTGTTTGGTATTTTATTATATTAAAAAATAAGACTTTCTATGCTAATTTGATTTACTGTAAAACTCCTTAAGAAATAAAATTGTATGAATGTGTGTATTAATTGTATTGTAAATTGTGCTTAATTAATTTTCTGATGGGTAGCTTTAAAATAAAATTAAAATCACGTAGAGTATATATATATATATATTTCACTGTAACAAATTAACTTAAAAACTTAAAAGATTAAAAGTTATATCAAATATATATCAAGTCATTTTACTGTGTCATTTTACTAACATTAACTTAAAAGATTAATTTTTCAACAAAACACTGTTTCTCATCAACAATATGTTAAAACTAAAATCACTGTTTCTTATCGACAATATGTCAAAATTACAATCACTGTATCTTATTGACAATATGTCAAAACTACAATCACAGACAGAAAAATACTTGAAATAATAATACTTAATAATAAAATAATAAAATAATAATAATAATACTTTGAAATAATAACACTTTCAATTAGATTTAATAATTGCACTGTATCCTTCGTTCTTAAAAAAAAAAAAAACAAAAAATCTGCAAAATGGAGAATCCAAAAAAATGAACCTGATTGAAGGATCACCAGCTGATTGATAATTTTAAAAATATAGGGTACTTTCCATTTGATGACACAAGTTGACACAAGTATCGTTCTTTTTTTCTTAACATTTAGAGATTGACAAAGATAAAACGACACTTGTGTCGACTGTGTCATCAAATGGAAAGCACCCATAAGCTGTTGAACAGTAGAAGTTTGATCATACTCTTATATATCATATATAATTCGCAATATTTGCTTCTTTTTTTCTGTTTTTTCAGATTGGGGTAAATTTTTAAGTAAAGATAGTACAAGCTGACAAAAAACCAAATCTTCTTCCGAGTTGACAGATAGCGTCGATGAAGTTGCAGAGCATTTGTTCTCGAGTAAAGAGGTTACTTTACTAATTGTATTTTGTAAAAAATCCTGTTGAGACTTTCCTTTTGGTTTTATCCGCAATGTACTCAATGTTTTTTTTTGCTCAAAATCGGAGGTGTTTAATGCAGATGAACGGATGTTAGAAGAACTACAATGAAACAAATAAATTAAGAAAATATTAATATTTTACAAATGTTTGTTTATATACATATATATACGCAAATAAACATTCATAAAATCACATTTTTAAAGAAATATATACATATATATATACAGGAGGGGGGGTGATCCATTTTTATCTAAACAGGCAAATATTTCGAAAATATCGAATTTTAATAACAAAAAACATTCCAAATAAAAGTTGTATGGTATGGAGGAGGATGTCACTATTTTATGTCCCTCTCTGTACCATACAATTTTAATTTGGAATTTTTAAAAATAAATTGTACATTTTTTAAGATTTTATTGTTAAAATGAATCACCCCTTACATATGTGTATGTGTAATAAACGAAGAAAATTTCATGCAATTATAGTTTATAAAATTCTTTTGGAGATATTGACCTTGCTTGTTCTTCAACACGTACTACAGAAGATGGAGATGGTGTTTTAGAGAGTGATGATGATAGTGAAGGTGAAAAAGTTCGTGGAACTACTTCATTACTGTCTGAATCGGATCTAAGCTCTTTAAATATATTTTGCCCTGAATTTGGATTGCAATCTGTTGAAAACTGTCTAATTGAGGTAGTTATATTCGCAGGAGATAGGTTTTCCTTTTCGCCACTTGTGCCAAAGTTTCTAAAAAAATAATTTTATTATTGATTTGCAAACACATATGCATTTTATATTAAGGCTACATTTCAAAATGTCCTGTCTAAGGAAAATTTTACTTGATATATTATAGTAAGCGTTACATGTACTATACATTTCGAGTAAAATTTTTCTGGAAGAGAACATTTTGGAATATAGACATAGATTGTAAATGCTACAAACTGTTCAAGACTGTATTTTGTTGACGGAGGCGCATTTATTTGCACGTTTGAGGAATTTTGCAATAAGTTCTTTTTTTCACCTCTTGCAACAAAGTTTCTAAAAAAAAATAAGAAATTTTATTTTGGTTGCAAACCAATGCTTTCAATGTTATATAAAAATTAGCAAATGTTATGAACTTTTTAAGATTGCAGTATCTTGCTGACGGAGACACATTTCTTTCTTGTACGTTTGTCATCGTCCTGAAAGAAAAAAAAGTATGAAGAGATTGCTTATTGATATGAGAGATTGCTCATATAATGTTTTCAGAAGAATGACAGGTAAAAATGCATTTTATGTGACACCTCACCGATTTAAGTGTTCTTTAAATATGTTGTAGAAGAGAGTGTCCTGAGTGATTTTCTGCAAAAATTAAGTGAAAGACGACATTGTATATCTCATAAACCAATACCGTCTCCCACTCAATTTTTACAGGAAATCACTCAGGACACTCTCCTCTATAACATATTTAAAGAACACTTAAATCGGTAAGGTATCACCTAAAATGCATATTTACCAAAAGAACATATAAAAACATCTACAACTTTTTCCTTCATTTTTGACCAATTATAAATAATTTATATAGAAAAAACAATTAATAAAATTAGTTCTTACTCTTTCAAATGCTATTCATGTAATATATTAATACATATAGTATTTTACAATATTAATTAATTGTATTAAGTATACTTGTTTTTATTTCGTCAATTTTATGTACTTTTCTTTATCTTAACTGAAAAACACGCTTTATTGATCATCTATCCCTAATATCTTTTATAATTTAATTTTTATTATAATGTAGAGTGAAACTATTCCAGCAATTACAATCTTAATGTAATATGGAAATTTACTTTAGCAAGCAATATCTTTTTCTTTGCGTGCTTACAACTATATTATTCAAATATGACTGCTTCTTAGAAGAACCTGCACGATCTTCAAATATTCAATATATATACTGTTCAGAAACATAAGCATTGCCACTAGAAACAGACGGAATACCTCCATTCTCTACCATACCTTCTCTTTTTGACGAAAGGATCCAAGAATTGCATATTATCGAAAAATTCGAAGGCCTTTCGCTTCGAAACTTCACTTCCAGTTGTTGTTTCTTCTTGTCTTTGTTTCTTCTCTCGCGAGTAACGCTCCCTTAGCCTTGTCCATCTAGTATGACACTCATCCACTAGTATTGAATATTATTTTCATTTAAAATATTTATTTAAAAAATAAATAAGTAAATACAAAGGATTCCACACAAATCTTACAAAAAATGGGATTCAGTTGAATTGGTTAAAATTTTATCATATTATTGTAGTCCATGATATACTCAGGATATTTCAATTAATTGGACTGAAATCCATTTTCCATACGATTTGTGAGAACTTCTTCATTTAGTCATAATTTTGACTAATTTTCAATAAAGAAATCACAAATTTGAATAAAATTTCACTTATTCAAATTAGTCAAATTCTCAAGTTAAACTAATATTAATTTATGAATTATCAAAAATTAAATAGAGATATATTATGATAGATATACCTTTCATGTTCAAAATTTTGGCTATCTCTGTCCAAGCATTTTCTTTCTTCAGGCTATCTTTAAAATCACTTAATTGTTTATTGTATAAGTACGGATGACTTTGTACTAAGGAGATAAGGATTGCATCTCCATCGACTTCATCTACAGAATCATTTATGAAGGTCATATCTTCATCCACCACATTTTGAGTATCAACTTCATTAAATTCGTTATCATCCTCGTAATGAACCATATAATAAGAATTGTGATCCATTTTTCTAAATCTTTTTAGGTTAGAAAGCGTTGTTATGCAATAGACTGTCCTCGTCAGTATGTATATTATCTTCTCCTCAAAGTCTACATAGCATAAAAATTCATCCTTACGAATTTTTCGACACATTATGCGTCATGCTTTACGCACTATGCGAACCTCGCAGAACGAGTAGTGGGGATAGAAATGAAAAAATCTGATTGGTTCATTCCCTTATGCCTTACGCATTATGCGTTATGCAAAAGTCTGTGCTCCCCGCTTTACACCGAGCACTTGCTTATTTAACTAGTAACTTCCTATAAAATTATTTTAAGAGTCATTGACCTAGTTTACACCCAGCCGTCCAATTCCGATTCACTTCGAAGTGAAGTGGATTTATGGAATGTTTACACCGGATTCGTTCTACTCCGCTGAGAAAAGGGGATTGAAATCAGTCGAAACTAATCCGTTTACATCCACGAAATTTCACTTTACTTCGAAATGAATCGGGATTGAACGGCTGGGTGTAAACTAGGTCATTGTCACCAAGTTCCGATTAACTTTGCTGACCTAGTGACTTTGCAGGTTTCCAACTGAAGCTGATGATGGAAAATTAATGCGAGAAAGAGTGCAAGCTATCGTAATCAGCTTCAGTTGGAAGCTTGCAAAATTACTAGGCCAGCCAAGTTAATCGAAGCTTTGTGAAAATGGCCCTAATTTCAGCAATGTATTTAAAGAAGACATCGAAATAGTACTCCTGCAGATAGAACGTGGAAACGCTTGCCGCGCCGCGAAAGTTGGCGCCATAACCATCAACGCCTTACCGACGAGACGTTGATTGGCTACCGCGCCAATTTCCGCCGCGCGGCAAGCGTTTCCTCGTCTGCAGGAGCTATTGTGGTCTTTTCCTTTACACGTGTCGTAGCACTCGTAGCCGCAGGTGGCCGCAGGCTTCCTATTGTAAGAAAGGAAGTAAGATTTCCGGATTGTGTCGGACTGTGTGGCAAGACGGTGGCTTGCTAAGATAAGATTTATCTTAGACTTACGAGGTCTCTGTTCGAGTCCCGGCAATTCGAGCATCCAACCAGCTTTTTGAAAAAAGATGTCCGATGATGACGTGTAAGTAGATTATAACAAATAATTTTTGTAATATATATTTAATTAATGTATTAAAATATTTTTTATTCTGTTTCAGATCAATAACGGTAGAAGATGCAAAAGAGGCCGAAATTGCGGTCCTGAAGGCTGAGATATTACGGCTACAAAAAGCCGTAATATCTCAGCCTCCAGGACCAGGACAATTCGGTCCGGCGGCGCCGGCGGTAGAACAGCCCGCTGCGGCATAGCGGCCCGCGTCAGCGGCGGCAGAGCGGCCCGTGGCACCAACCATCCACGCCCCAGTACAAACTAGACGTAAGTAAAAAGTATTTTCTCTTATATTTTTCTCTTACAAGTGAACCTAAGAAGGTGTCACTCATCGATAAAACTCTCTTTGCATAAGGTATATAGATTATTAAAAAGGTAAAGGGTAGATTTAAAATCATTAAAATCGGTGAGTGATACCTCCGTAAGGGGTTCCGCACAATCAAAATAACAGGGAACAGAGAACAGAATAAGAATTTCAACCTATGCAACCTATCAGGTTGAAATTCTTATCCTCTGTTCTCTGTTCCTTTTATTCTGCGCAGCTCCTAATTTACTTGTCAGTGTAGTAACGAGTTTGGGAGCTTTCCAATAAGCGACACTACGATATAGCGATCACCTGATCCTTACTGTATCTGTTGTTGGAAAGTTCCCTTTAATTTCAAGTAGTTATTTCTATAACAATACAAACGTTTCGATCCATGATTAATATAACACTGTTATCATTATGCTTCTTGGTACACTGTACACAATAGTAACATTACATTTACTTTTTACATTGATAACTTGTCATTAACCTTTAGAGGGCCGGGATGACGCCTTGAGGCGTCATAACGATACCCTTTTGAGGAGCCAATATTTTGAAATCAATAACAAATAGCAACGTGATTCTTTACGTTTTCGAGGTCGCTGATTACGAATCTGTGATCGGATTTTGCAAATTTATGCCCCCCCCCCCATGCCCCAAAATGCCCTAAAATGCCCCACAACATCCCAACTTCTTGATGACCACGAAATTCAACTAAAACGTGCTCTAGGGGGTTTTCGGGGTCGCTGATTACGAATCTGCGAACGGAATTTGCAAGTTCGCATCCCAGGAGTCACCCCATGCCCCAGAAGCCTCTCCTCATGACCCTCATGCCCCAATTTTTCGATGACCACGAAATTCGATGAAAACCTAACCCCAGGGGTTTCGAGGTCGCTGATTACGAATCTGTGATCAGATTTTGCAAATACGTGTCACCCCGTGCCCCAAAATGCCCCAAAATGTCCGAACTTCTTGATGAACACGAAACGGAACGAAAACGTGATTTAGGGGGTTTTTCGGGTCGCTGATTACGATTCTGAGATCGGATTTTGAAAATTTTGGCCCCAGAAGCCTCCGCAATGCCCCTAACTGCCCCAAAGACCACGAAATTCGATGAAATCATAACCAAGAGGAGTTTTTAGATTTCGATTTTTTGTTTTTTAGATTTAGATTTTTCGATTACCATGAGGTTCGATAAAAAAATTATTCTGAAGGTTTTCGGGGTCGCTAATCAGGATTCTGATTTCAAATTTGTAAAATTCGAAATATCTATCTCACATAATCCATCAAAATTTTTTTTTAAAGGTCTAAAAAAAATTCCAATTGTTGGAAATAGTGCTCGCTCTCGGTAATATCCAGGATCAACGACGTGGACGTGGCGAACTTCTGATCCCATTTTTTTTTATTTTTGTTAATTTTAAAAATTTTTTTGTTTTTTATTTTTTTGTTCTTTTTTTTGCTTTTTTGTTTTTTGTTTTATTTTTTTTGTTTTTTTATTTTTTCCTTTTTCGTTTTTATATATGTATATATTTTTTTTCTGAAACGATAACTTATATTCTAATTACGGTAGATCACATTTAGTATGATAAATATAAAAACAAGGAGTAATACATAATGAAACAAAGCATGTATTGCATTCATATTTAGATTCTGCTCTTTTTTTTGTCATGTGACACAAGACGCATCTCTTTTTATTTTCCTTTCTGAAAATAGGTAAGTGTTGTCCGACTAAACGTGTAGGACTTATACGATTTATTATATTCGGCTTATTTTTCAAATTGAGGATTTCTAAAACTATTTCTAGCCTAAACTGTGTAAAAGTCAATTTGTTATTATTATTCATACTATGCAATCCATGTGCACTCGTAAGAGCCATATCAAGTAAGCGAAAAAATAGTTTTCTGTACCACTTCATTGTCTTTCTAATTGACTCAGTCGAAGATAATTGTTTGTCAATTAGGTCTATTCCTCCCATATGTTTATTGTAGTCAATTATGTATGAAGGTTTTATTATTTTCTCTCCAGTTTTGTAGTCTTTTTTTCCTGTTTCTGCAAATTCGAATTCATGTACTGACGTAATCATGTACACCTCTTTTTTATCTTGCCACTTTAGGGCCATCCAGATCATATTATGAACAATTTAAACTTCTCCCTTTTGATCTAAAGAGTTTCATATCTAAAGAGGGTAATCCGTTTCTATTTTTTCTAATCGTACCGCACAATCCTGTTTCTTTTTCGTGTAAAAATTCTATCAATATTGGAGACGAATACCAATTGTCGACATAAACAATGTGACCTTTGCTAAAATAAGGTTTCATCATACAGGTAACAACATTTCCTGAAACGCCCAAATCAAAATTATCACAATCAGTATTCGCCCCTGTGTAAACGATAAAATCTAAGATTACTCCGGTATCACAATCAACAAGTACGTATAGCTTTATACCAAATCGATGGCGTTTTAGAGGTAAGTATTGTTTGAAAACTAACCGTCCTTTCCACAAAACAAGACTTTCATCAATACATAGTTTTTGTCCTGGATCTAAAATGTTTGAAAACTTTGTTTTGAAATGATCAATAACAGTTTTCAATTTTTTCAAAGGATGATCAAGTTGAATTTCATTAAACAAGGAAAGAATTATCGCCTATAACGGTCAAAGCTAGATCAAAGTGCTTATTATAAATATGTGTGAATTTTTATATATACTACATATGTAGTCCCCCCATAATTGCGCGCTGATACAATCAGACATGTAACGCATAAATACTGCAGTAGTATTATAATATCACCGATAAATACTTGATTAATTACAAATAAATATAAAGATGTTAATTTAAAATTCCGTAAATAATTGGATCTTATTAATTTTAGTATATTGCGAAGAATATCACAAGTTGGCGTTTCGTCTCTGCTTCCACTACTGGACTCATCAGTAAGGTAATGTAGTGGGAGCCTACCTTATACGCCTGTGTTAGATGTTAAGTCGAGGTACTATATGAAGAATTATACGTGTGTCAAAGTGCTCGCAAGAATTTGAGAATAACTATAGACCTCTGAAGGCGAGTCGACGAAGTGATATTTTTCGCAATATTTATTTTAAGAAATAGCGTCTTTTTGCAGGCAACGCGTAATAATAAATATTAAATAATTTTTTTACCGACCGACCTGATTCTTTCCTTGCTTGTTTGACAATTTACGGTCGGTACAAAAATTATTTAATGAATTTCATTATTTTGAAAATGTAAAAAACGTAAAATTTGCAAATAACGATTGCGAGTCATTGTTTGTGAAAATATGGGAGTCGATAAAATGGGAGGAGTACTCCAATAATCTTTGAGATTACCTTTTCTGACGTGTCCCATAAGAATAGTCAGAGCTAAAAATGTAAGAAGTTCCTCTTTTTTCAAATTCTGCCATTTACTCATATTTATACGTTCTGGTTCCGGGTTTTGAAGTTGATAACGATTGGTTTCCTCGCAAATAAAGTCCAGAATAGTATTATCAATAAAGAATTTAAAATAATGAATAGGATCATTTCCATTCAGTTCAATATTTTCTCGAATACCAGATCGGGAAATGAATGGTTTGATGGAAGGAAAAAAAGATTTTTCATAGTATATTTCATGACCTGAAAGAAAATCAATATCGTCATAATCAATCTCAATAATTTCATTGCCAGAATCAGAGTCTGTTCCTAGCTCAGATTCTCCACTGCTAATTGACATGTTCGAAGAATTACACAAAGACAGAGTCTGACAAGTAGGATAGTGATGCGCTAAAAAATTTATTTTATGCTGCACGAATGTTGTATTTCCCACCTAATCGTATCTATACGCTCATAAAACACCTATGCGCCTATGGATAATTTTCTAAAAGAACCTTGTATACCTTTCTAAAACAACTTTTGCTAAAATTCATTAGCAATAAAATTGAAATTCGAGAAAAAATATATGAAGTAAATATAAATGATTTTACACTGACAATTCTGACTGCATATACTACCATACAAATTTGAATTCATTTACATATGTTGCTTACAGTATAAAAATGTTTGCATTATTGAAGGAACTCAAATTTTTGCTTTTAGATTTATATGTATCTCATATAAAAATGATTTTTTACAAAGTTATGGTGCAGAAATGAAACCAACGCAATCAAACATTCTTTAGAACTCAGTCTAAAGAACCACGTGAAAAACTTGAGTTCAAATATTTTTGAGAATCTCAACTCTTACTTCGAATTCATAGAGTATTATGATATCGTTTAGATGCAAAAGGCTATGAAGTTACACATACATGTATGAACCTTATAATCAAAAATATAAACTTTCTGATTTCTTATAGCATTTCGTCGGCTTCGTAGATCAAGCGGACATTTCAATTTTGCCGTTTGTAAAAACTGATACGTAGGATGAAATTTTTGCGAAAATTTCAATTTGAGGGAGATTCGTAATCAGCGGTTCCGAAAAGACTCTGGGTCATATTTTCATCGAATTTCGTGGTCATCGAAAAATTGGGAAATTTTGGGGTGAGGGGGGCTCCTAGGGCACAAATTTGCAAAATCTTATTCCAGATTCGTGTATAGCGACTCCAAAAACCCCCAGGGTGATGTTTTTATCGCACTACGTGATCATCGAAGAATTGGGGTATTTTGGGACATGGGGGGAGGTTCCTGGGGCATAGAGTGGCTTCCGGGATACGAATTTGCAAAATCTGATCCCAGATTCGTGTTTAGCGACCCCAAAAACCCCTGGGGTAATGATTTTATTGAATTTCGTGGCTATTGGAAAATTTTAAAATTTTTAACATGTGCTTTACAGTTACGGACCGGGATGACGCCTGGAGGCGTCATGGGTCGACTCGCCAACATCTGACCTTGGTTTGGTTCTAAGTTGGAGATTCAGAACACTTTCCTATAGAAATAATGAGCTGTTTAAAATTTTTGAAATCCCGGCCTTCTAAAGGTTAAAACATCTAAATGCTAAAATCTTTCGTCTGTTATCATTTTTATCTAACAATTCTGTATGTCTACAAGTTTAAATGATAATAATGTTATACTAATCATTAAAATGACCTGTATATTTCGTTTAAAAATTTTAATCATTTTTTACAGCCAGACGCTGGGAAAAGAGCAAATATAATCGCGAACACCGCGGGGGACGCGGGGGACGCGGTGGACGCAATGGAAATTTCCATTTATATTTATATAAAAAACCGTTTTATAATTGAATAAAAAGTAAATATTTATGTTAAAAATATATAAAAGAATTTATGATATAAATAAAATATTAAATATATTATAGGGGAAGTATGCCGGTTGTGGGCACCGTTTCATTTTTTGCTCATAACTTATGATCAATTGCATATTATGCAAAAAGTATGTAACCAATAGAAAGCTAGGGTCCTTAGCTAACTGTCAGTGAAAGATCTAAACTGATTGCTTCAACTAGAAAAATGTTATGAAATATTTAGCGAAGTGACAATTTTTGGTCCAAAAGAAATTTGTACCCGGTTGTGGGCACCCTTGAAAAATCCGCATAAAATGGAAAAATATGACAGAAAACCACAATAAATAGAGAGAAAATCAAAATTTATTTCTTTAGAAAGCCTCTTCACCAGCAAAAAATACAAAAAAGATGATCCATTTTTACTTCACTCATCGCTCTGTTCATCAGAAGCACAATGCTTGCTTTCCTTTGAAAGGTTTATTATCCACCACGCAACACTTAATAGCTTGCAACAGTCGATTAAAATCCATTTATTTAATCAAACTATTTTTCCGAGGATGAGGTACCTAAAAATGCGTAAAAACAGTGATAAAATACATTACACCAACATAGAGAACGATATTACGCACTTTTTCAATCAAACATACGCATTAAATGAAAAAAAAAAGGGTGCCCACAACCGGTTACATGAAGGTGCCCATAACCGGGAATGGCAGCCTTTTTTTAAAGCGACTAGTAAATTATGTGGTGCACAAATTTTGGTTAAACACGAAATTAAATCACAAAATACAATGACAACACTACGCAAATATAATAAAACACTTACCTTTTTAAAAGAAATCACACCGATTTATCGCACTTGGAACAGAGTCGAAATTACTTTACGGTTTATTTATTTCACCGTATTCTTGTTATGGTCACAGCTACTACGCAAATGAATGTATTCGTTTCGCTATCAATAAGAAAACTGTGTAATGTCAACAAACACCGTTTACAATACTCAGACCAGTGGCGTATGATTGTTTTCCGAAATTGCGAAGGGGTGCCCACAACCGGAGCGTGCTCACAACAGGCATACTTCCCCTAATACTAAAATTAAGTCTTTTTTCTTTTAAGTACCTGTTATTAGAATTAAGTAAATAATAAGTATATACAAACCTTACCATAACATTTCAGACCTTTCCTTCCAATTCAGATCTTCCCTTTCAATAAATTTGAAAAAAAAAATGAATAGAGATTACAAATATAGATTTCACAAAAATGTGGTTAGATTCAAAACAATAATTTCGTAAAATGAGCATACAACCACACACAAGTTCTTATTCGTGATAAATCATTATAAAACAAAAATAATTTATTCATATTATTGTCATAATCAAACAAATAATAAACGTTTCGGTTATTAACTTGACCATCTTCAGTATCAGGAGACGCGGTAGCGTCTCCGGCCATGTTCAAAAACTTTGAGACGCTACAAGTCTCTTATCCCGAGCCACCAAAGTCCATTTTTGGGAGGTGCATAACTACTAAAATATAAAAAATTTTGAATTGAACGTCATATGTCCTGAAAGGCGGCATCGCCACGAGTAATTTGAGCCAAAAAAAT
>NW_017277212.1:8288-8877 GCF_001594065.2 Cyphomyrmex costatus | reverse complement strand
TGGTATGATATTTAAACCATTCAACTGTTATGAGACATTTTGACTGCACGCGGAGCGGCGGGGGCGGGGGGGACAGTGCAATTTTCGGTTGATTTTCGAATCATTTGCTTTTAGCTTTCGCTGTCCCCCTTACCACACTGCATCGTGCACGGATCAATGCCATTCGGTCGTCATTGGGCATTTGGACTGCACGCGGAGGGGTGATGTGAGGGGGACAGTGCATCCTTCGGTTGATTCTCGAATCGTCTACGTCTAGCTTTCGCTGTCTCTCTCACAACACCGCACCGCACATAATATATTACTATGAAAAGCAACTGTTTTACATTTATTTAATAATTTTATTTTATATATGCGATTGCGTTTGACGAATAAAGAATAAATATGTAAAATTGACGCGTTAATATTACACGGTTAGTGAAAGCAGCCTTGGGGATTGTTTTGATGTGCAAGAGCGGACACGAGTCGCACGTCACCCCCTCACCCGGCTCACCGATAATAAACCATGCAGTTATCATTTAAACATGTTATTGTTTTAAGTTCTACTGACTGCTGACCGATATGACGCATATTTAAAACTGTCGCAGAACTA
>NW_017277212.1:0-410 GCF_001594065.2 Cyphomyrmex costatus | reverse complement strand
CAAAGCAAACGACCAATTGCTATAATATTCTGGACTTTAAAAATAAAATTCCATTATAAACCTCAATAATTTTAAGGTTCACGTAAACAATATTAAGATTCACGTAAACGTACTGAAAGAATTCTATATTCTAAGAAAATAATGAAGAAATGTAAAATTTATTTCTAAACTTACTTGATATGCTCCAAGAACAACATGTATGCCCCTTGTGCTCCTTTGGGCCATTTCTTCTTGGTAACTTGTAAATCATTAGAGTAACACCATTCTGATTTTTTGCCCGTTCTCAACATACACGTGTAGTGACCATGATTCATTTCTTCGCTCTCATGAAATATAGCACTTATTAACTTGTACTTTTTTTTATTAATTGTGACATTACTCGTCGGCATGGCATTAATCCGATTGTCGAT
>NW_017277211.1:0-909 GCF_001594065.2 Cyphomyrmex costatus | reverse complement strand
AACGCAGTTACCAGTAAAGTTACCAAAAAAGTAACTTGTAACTGTAACTTCGTTACAAGTTACGAGTTACTTCCATTCCCTGGTTTTTATCTTGTTTTATCCATGTTATTGTTCTAATATATATTTATACATTTAATTACATTGTCATCGTCGTTCTTATTGGAAATAAACTGTTTCACTTTTGGCTCGTAATCCTTTTCATTTTACTTCTATTTAATTTATTATTTGAGCCATTCTACATTGTTTTTTTTTTTTTTTAAATAAAACTATATATTTGTCAGTTTACATATAAAAAAAATGCGAAAGTACATTTTTAAATTGATTTTTAAAAAGTAAAGGAAAAGTAACGAAAAGTTATTTTTTAAGTAACGGTAACTGTAACGAGTTATTTTTATAAAGCGATAACTGTAATTGTAACTAGTTACATTTCTTACTCGGTAACGAGTAACTGTAACTAGTTACTTCTAAAAAGTAACTTTCCATTCCCTGCATTTATTTTACATATTTATTTCTTTATTATTATTTTTGTATTACGCAGATCAAAAAAAAAGATTAGATAGAAAAGCCATATTGCTGTTGCAGTTGCAGCAACAGCAGCAGCAACCGTAAGAGCTGCAACAGCAGCAGCAGCAATCGCAAGAGCTGCAACAGCAGCCGCAACAGCAGGGCCAAAGAGGTATTTCATATAAATTTTCACGTTTTATTTTTAAGATATGTCGTCATCATCAACGTCGCCGACCAGAGAAAATGTCCATCTCGTTTTTTCGATAATAGAGGGCCATTGATTTTATGTGTTATCTCACTCTATCTATTCTATCTATCGTATATCTAACCAGCATACCAGTATTGCATGGTGTATCATCACATATGACGCGCGCGCGGTTTAAATCTTATAATTAAAAATAAAAT
>NW_017277210.1:5436-6078 GCF_001594065.2 Cyphomyrmex costatus | reverse complement strand
ATATATTACAATTTAATAATTAAAACAAGGTGAAGGACAATGAGAGTCAATTCGTAAGTAAAATAAAAAACGAAAAAGAGTGAATTATGGCGAAAGAGAGGGGTGGTGGGGGTGGTTGATGGAGAGGAGAGGGAGGGACGAGTGGAGAAGGTCCGGTGGGCCGAAGATGGTGGAGGTGCGAGTGAAGGATAAGAGAGAATATCAAAAAGTTGTTATAACGATAAAGAGTGAATTACGGCGAAAGAGAGTGATGGCGGGGGTGGGTGGCGGGGGGATGGAGAAGGGCGAGTGCAAGAAGTACGGTGGGTCGAAGATGGTGGAGGTGCGAGTGAAAGGTGAGAGAGGAAGTCAAAAAGTTGTAATAACGAAAAAGAGTGAATTATGGCGAAAGAGAGGGGTGATGGGGGTGGTTGGTGGAGAGGAGAGGGAGGTCCGGTGGGCCGATGATGGTGAAGGTACGAGTGAAAGGTGAGAGAGGAAGTCAAAAAGTTGTAAAACGAAAAAGAGTGAATTACAGCGGAAGAGAGGGGTGGCGGGGGTTGGTGGTGGGGGGAGGAGAGGAGGCAAGTGGTGGAGGTCCGTGGGCCGATGATGGTGAAGGTGCGAGTGAAAGGTGAGAGAGGAAGTCAAAAAGTTGTAATA
>NW_017277210.1:0-3739 GCF_001594065.2 Cyphomyrmex costatus | reverse complement strand
TCGGCACGGGCGCCGATCCGTATAAACAAATCATTTTTCACGCTTCAGAGTGAGCAACAAATTTATATATTGTCATATTTCGATGGTGTATATTACGAGGAATGTTTTTATATCGAAAACATGCAACCAATTCTTTTATCAAGATTTAAGATCTTATAATGCACGGTGCGGGAACGATTGGGATAAACTAATTGTTTTTCATGTCATAGTTAGCAACAAATTTGAATATTGATAGTATATGATGTGTAGAAAAATTTGGCTACAGATTCATTGAGCAACAAATTTTGTGCATAAATCGTCAGTCTTTCTCTTCTCGAATTATTGACGAATAATGCAATATGTGATAAACTGTGCGAGAGAGAGAGAGAGAGAGGGAGAGAGAGAAAGAATCGCGGAAAGATCTCTGCTGGCTTGGCTCGTGTCTACCGTCGACGCGCCGGCCCGCCGCGAATCTTTCTTCTTTGTAGTGGAACAAGCACCGACGGATTGATAGTCTGTCTTTGTCTGTCTAACGGTTCGATAAACATGGACATAGGGAAGATTCGAACCAAAAAATCATGGACATAGGGAAGATTCGAACCAAAAAGTCGTGGTGTATCGACAGTGTCGAAAATGTGTTACGTAGTTCACATCATTTTATAAAAATGATGTTGGTGCCGCTAGCGTACGGCGGCTTCGCCTGTCACGCGAAAAAGGCCGCCATGGCCTCTCTCAGGTTTCTCTCTGGTATTACCTAGATCCTTATAGACGGAGATACCTGTATCCGTATCTAGTTATTTTTTAATACGGTATCTTTTAAGTTTTAGATACATAGTTACAGGTATTATACACTGTCGCCACCATTAATGTTGTACATAGCTATTTCTCACGTTACAAAGTTATGTTTTGTAGTCTCTATGCTTTTGAAGATGAGAGATCTCTATGTTTTTTAAATACGTTTGAAACATTTCTTTATATCCAAGTGGTATTGACAATGCCTAATTTGAGTCAAACACTGGGTGTAGTCGTGTAGAATATGTCAACTTTATTGTTGCAATTAAATACAATTCTCAAACGTTTCGATCCCGCTTCGGATCTTTATCAATGATTTGCATGTTCCGATTACCACATTTCAACTATCTAATTGTGAACATACTAACATCATTAGCTCCGATTAATCATTGTATTAGGAAACATTTTGATAATCGGAACATGCAAATTATTGATGAGGATCCGTAGCGGGATTGAAACGTTTGAGAATTGTATTTAATTGCAACAATAAAGCTGACATATAATACACGACTACACTCACAAGGAGAGCCTATGCTCTGCTCTTCACCGATTTTGATCAAACTTGCAGCGATGTTAGAGGAGCCTATCAAATAAACACCTGTAAAGCCGTTCGCTCCATTGGGCCTTAGAAGCCGAGTAATGATCATTTAAAAATATACCAAAAATCTGGAAAACGGTCTAATATCTCGGAAAGTATGCATTTTTGAGAAAAATGTGTTAAACAAAACTGATAAGGTTTATTCAGATGTATATACTAGTCTTATAGGTTTGACCTTAGGCATTGTCAATACCATTTGGATTTATTCAAACGAATCTTAATAATATTATTTTATATTTCTTTATATGTTAAATAAATAGAGATATAAAATGTGATATTTAATTTAAATTGTTTATTACTTTCTCTTTTCCTGTTCTCCACAAAAAAAAAAAATTTTTTTATGTGCCTAAAAAGTATCTAAATTTTCAGGTACTTTTTATTTATATCTGTACCTATGCCTAGGTAATTGTAAAAAAATATATCTATAACTATATCTAAATACTTTTGCCATACAATACCTATATCTATATCTAGATACCTTTCAAACGGTATCTGTTCCAACACTGATAAAATGTATATCCTTTTATTGCATATATAAGTAATAATGATTTAACAACACATGCACACTAGATGTTTATAATAATAATGTTAAATCATTATTATATCGTATATATACAACAAAAGAATATATACTTTATGTATGTTTACTTTGAACTGGCACTTCAATAGTATATGAGTTATTTCTCATGGTAATAAAGTATCCTCACAATATTAGTTATTAATTATTTTTGTAAATGTGTGCTTATGAAGATACACGTGATTGAAAACTGGTTAACTCACACACATGTGCTCCAAACTCTTGAATCAAATATAGTGTTCTAGGTGAGAGATAGAAATAACAGTTTTTTAGATTTCAAAAATGAATCACATAAGATCAGTATTAATTCAAAAGAATTCTTATGTATTCCAAAATCTTGAATCAAATATAGTGTTCTATGTGATCAAAATAACAGTTTTTTGTATTTTAAAAATGAATCACAAAAGATCAATATTAATTTCAAAAGAATTCTTATTAAATTGTTTTACCATATTGTCTACTTTAACGTAATACATCTTTATTATAGGAAGATAATGAAATGGTAAAAAACCTTAGCATACATAATCAGGTATTCAAGTCAGACGTAAAGTTGGCAACTGTTGGTGTATGTTTACTTTGATGAACCTGGCACCTTCAATAATATATGAGTCATTTTTCATGGTATTTCATTATCTTTCAATAATTGTATTACGTTAAAATAGACAATTTGGCATAAGAATTCTTTTAAAATTAATACTGATCTTTTGTGATTTATTTTTTAAATATAAAAAACTGTTATAGTTTGATCTCTCACCTAGTTCAAGTTTTTAGAGTGTAAGTTAACCAGTTTTCAATCACGTATATCTTCATAAGTATACGTTTACAAATTATTATTCTAATTAATAATTAATATCGTGAGAAAGGATTGTTCTGATTATACCAAAAGAATTTATTACGTTTATTAGCATAGTTGATTATACGTATGTAATATTTTGACATTGGAATAAATACATATTCACTTTCATTGCTTTATTTTTCAATAATGAAATTTATCACGTTAAAATATTTTAGAGAACATCAACGTAGACATACTGGAAAAATACCGTTCAGATACCATTACCAAGAAAGAGAAATCATAATAATTTCTTAATACTAAATATTAGAAAAAAGCATAAATGATGTAAAAGAATAATATCTGTTCATTTTTATGTACGTTTATTATAAAGTTAATTATACGTAGTTTGTTATACCTGTGATACCTATATGACTTCAAGTTCGTTATTGTATGTTTCTTTCTAATGTGTTCAGTATTAAGAATTTTTTATGATTTCTGTTTCTTGGGGATAGTATCCGAACGGTTACTAGCTTTTCCAATATATCTACATTGACGTTCTCTAAAATATTTTAACATAATACATTCTATTATTGAAAGATAATGCAATGGAAATGAATATTTATTAATTCTAATGTCAAAATCTTTTACATATACATAATCAAATACACTAATAAACGTAATAAGTGTTTTGGTATAATGTTATTACGAAATTGATTAACAGAACAATCGTTCTTCGCAATATTAATTATGAATTAGAATAATATTTTGAAACTGTATACTTTATGAAGATACACGTGATTGAAAACTGTAACTCACACACATGTGCTTGTCTATTTCTCAATTAAAAAAATCTTTTATGTAATTTAAATGACTCACGTTCAAAAGTATGAGAAACTAACATTTTTTGTTTATGAAAAAACTGTTCACAAAGATACATAGGAATGTATGAATGAAATTTTTTGACAAGAAAAAGAGATAGTTTTCTAGAGTGAAAAATAGTCCTATGCGCATCCATTAC
>NW_017277209.1:0-632 GCF_001594065.2 Cyphomyrmex costatus | reverse complement strand
CCAACCCTTTGAGCGGATCGAATCCCAAATTAATATCTTGTTGCACCGAGAGGTACAACAGTCCAGCTTTCGCTGTCCCCCTCACAACACCGCACCGCGCATAATATATTATCATGAAAAGTAACTGTTTTACATTTAATACCTTGTTTTTTAATATGTAAAAAATAAATATGTTCTAAAATCGATGCGTTAATATTAGACGGTTAGTGAAAGCAGCCATGGGGATTGTTTTGATGCGGAAGGTCGGACGCGAGTCGCACATCCCCCTCTCATCCGGTTCACCGATAAACCGAGCAGTCATCATTTAAATATAGTACATATGTAATGGGGCATTTGGATTGCACGCGTTGTTTATGTGTAGCTTTTGCTGTCCCCCTCATCACATAGCATCACGGAAAAAAACGCCATTCGACTGTCATGGAACATTTCGACTGCACACGGAGCGGTGAGGAGGAAAATGCAACTTTTGGCTGATAACATATTTCGGAAATTTTTTAGAAAACTGTAATATGCAAATTGTAATCTGTTTTACTTATATGTATGTATGTTTATTGTGAATTTGCACCTTAAATGATCTATTAGTTACTTTTTGTGGTACATATTCAACATAGAAAATATACTTTATGTATGTT
>NW_017277208.1:18443-46032 GCF_001594065.2 Cyphomyrmex costatus | reverse complement strand
TTTCCATTTTAAATATGTATTTAAAATGGAACTATTTTAAATATTACCCAGCCCTGGTTACGACTCATATCGATATCGATATTGTCATCAAAAGTTGTAGAATATGGGTGCTCGAGTGTGAACCATTTGTGTTATCGATAAAATTAGCGTCATTGTCGTTTTCGTTTCTGTCTCATTTTTTTGTAGTAGGTTCACGAAATAAAAATTCCTTTTTCAGGATTAAAATATTCGGATAATATTACAGACTTTTTTATCCATTTAACCTTAGTGCGGCGTCCAACGCTGAAGATAAAGGTGGATAAAAAAGTCTGCATATTCATATTTTTTGTAGCATTCTATACCACATACCCCAGGAACAGGGGGTCTATTCTTGAAATGAGGACTTTAGATATCGCATATGATATCGCATGCGTTAACAAAAATAGTATTCTTGAATGGGTGAGATGTATCGTATGCGAGAAAATCTCGAATGACTGATATCGAGTGGGTATAGCCCATGCGATATGCAAGTCGCATACGACAAATATAGTAATAAGTGCGACTCTCTCGACAAATTGCGGTTAATGTGAAGTTTTAATTTAGCAATGGATATGGCATATCGAAATGCTGTTTTTTTACATATCAATGAGCAATTAGAAAATGTTTATAATTATAATGATAGACCACGTTTTCACATAAGGGATGATCCATTTCAATTATCTGAAAGGCAATTTATAAATATTTTTCGATTGAAAAAAGAAACAACAATCAGGCTTATTGATATTGTAGACAATTATATAGAACCATCACGACCTACTGCTTTACAATCAACTTTACAAGTAAGTATAGACAATACATACAGAATATAAATTAAAGTAAGTATAGACAACACATACAGAATATAAATTATTCTTAATAAGACTTTTTCTTAGGTTTTAGCAGCATTACGCTTTTTTGCATCAGGAAGCTATCAGAATTGCATAGGACATAATATTTATACAGCAATTAGTCAACCTTCTGTTAGCAGATGTATTCGCAATGTAACTAATATTCTTAATTTACCAGAAGTATTTAATAATTGGGTTCGTTTTCCTCATAATATTCAGGAACTGCAACAACTACGTAATAAGTAAGAAAGAATATAGCCTACATTAAGAATTATACATAACTGTGCAGATAAAATTATTACATCACATTATATATATTTATATGTACGTGTATATATACACATAGATTTTGGATAAATCATCGCTTTCCTGGAGCCATCGGTTGTATAGACTGCACTCATATAGCAATTGTTCCACCTCCAAAAAATGACGAAAATTATCCTGAACATATTTATATTAATAGAAAAGGATACCATTCTATAAACGTACAATTGGTAAAGAATATAGTGCATTAACAATTCAATTAGGCATTTATACAAATAATGTAATTAAAGCTTTATTTGCAGATATGTGATTCCGATCTTAGAATAATGAATGTGAATGCCCGATATCCAGGAAGCACTCACGATTCATATATCTGGAATAATAGTAATGTTCTTCCTATTATGCAAGAGATTTATAATCGTGGACACAATTTCTTTTTACTAGGTAATACCGAAGAAAAGAAGCTGACGTTATTTGTCACCATTTTGTCATCAAAATGATGATAAATAATGTTAGTTTGTAACATTATATTGCTTTACAGGTGACTCTGGTTATGCTCTTAGACCTTGGATGATGACTCCAGTAATGGATAATGAACTTAATATTGCTACGAGAAGATATAATGATCAGCAAAAGAGCACTAGATCAATCATTGAACGTTGCAATGGTCTCTTAAAAATGAGATTTCGTTGTTTATTAAAACATAGAGTTTTACATTACCGGCCAGATGTTTGTTCAAAAATTATTAATGCTTGTGTAGTGCTGCATAATATGTGCATTCATGACAACGTGCCTATACCTACACTTGAATTAGAAGATGAAATATTGGACTTCGGTATGAATGTTATGGATGGTGTAAATGAATTGGAAATAGATAGAGCAGGTAGAAATCACGAACTGACAGTTGGCCGAAGAATCCGCAACAATCTAATAAGACAGTATTTCTCATGACAATATAGTTTTTAAGACTCATTTTTATTTAACATTTTATATTTAAATAACAGAAAATATATGTTAATAATAACAGAAAATACATGTTAATAATAACAGAAAATACATGTTAATCATTTAATATATATTAGTTCAAACGTAATAATTAGTAACGTAATATGTAATTATTAAACTAAATAAAGTAAAATTAAATTTTAATCAACGTAAAATTTGAATATCAATAAAACTCACAGAAACTTTGGTTTACTTATAAATAAATACTCTAATATTATTTCACAGCTTATCAGTTTTTAAACAGTTGCTCCAACAATGTGCATATTTTTTCTTTAGCAATAACATCTCTTTTTTTTAGATCTAATTCCATCTTATAAAGTTTTAATTTTTTTAAATAATATGATTGTCTTATCTCGTAATCTTTCTGTGAAATTGTAGTCAATTTTTCAGTCTGTTCTATTGATTTGTCATATCTTTGTGCAGCAGTTCTTTTAATACCTTTTTTTATTGACACCGAATTTAAAGTTGGTGTTATAGAAACGTGTGATGTATTGATAGTTGCAGTAGTTGGCGTTTCTACTTCAATTGTTTTCATGTTCGTTGAAGATTGTTTAATGTTATTAGTACAATTGTCATTGTTTAAACTTATTTCTGATGCGTCATTTTTTTCAGGTATGCTGTAATAATTATTTTGAGGAAACAATGAATTTTGTGGGGGTATAGGTTCTTGTGTTATCTCTTGATTAGTGCATATTATGGAAAATCTTTCTCCATCTCCATCATTATTTACGTTACATAAATTTGAGTTATCTAACCACTCCTGCAAAAAAGTCAATATATAGATCACTATCCTAATATTAATTTCTTTACGTGTTTTAGAAATTATTATACAATATAACAAGGATTGCTTACAAATTGTACGTTAGATTCCTGTATTGCCTTATGTCCTTCTACGACTGTTGAACCTATTAGTGCTAGGACATTTTGATCAATTTCTGTTAAAACCTGATTTGATGCAGGCCCTCCGCCAGTTTGTTTTGCATGCTTCTTAATTAAAGTATTTTTGGCTTTAGTGGAACTTCTTATGTCTTGCCAAGTCTATAATACAAATAAAATAGACCCAAATTATCGAAAGTATATAAATTCTTCTCGTGTTTCAGTATAATACATACTTTTCGCCACTGTTTCCAACTTTTTACTGCACCTGGTATTTTATGTAATTCATCTGTTGCTTTTTCCCATAATTTTTGAGCATGTTTAAAGGTAAATGTTGCAGAAAATTTGCCACTTTGCAGCTCAGGATGTTTTTGCATAAATTCTATAATTTAACAATTAAATATTATAGGATATTTGTATTAAAAAATTAATAAATAATTATTACTGGTCTATAGCTATTGTTTATTCAATTATTATCTTTATACATAAACACGCATTTGCTTTTAAATTAGTAATACATATATATCTTTAAATATATTTGCTTTTAAATTGGTAATACCTATATCTTTAATTATAAATTGAAAAGTTTTAAAGTAAAAATAAAGCTCGTTTCTAAATTGAAAAGAAAATCTGTTAAGCTTAAAATGAATTTTGCATATCTAGAGTTTAAGAAAAATTAAACAAATTGAAAGCACATTACTTACCAATCAGTAAATTTTTCTGTTCTTCATTAATATATGCACAGCGTTTTTGCACTGCATTTAATACTGATGCCATTATCACTATTAATATTTTGTAAATGATATGTATTATTTTGATACATAGAGCATTATAACCTTTCAAAATAAATACGACCTGTTACATTCTCTTATAACTCCGTTCCTATTGGTTTATATATTTTCTTACACGTGGCAACGTTGCACAATTATCGTATACGAAAATTACCGCTAACAACATATCGCATGGTAACTGAGAATACGATTTCGAAGTCGCATACGATACCGACCGTGCGATATTTTCCGTATACGATAATTATCGCTAGGTTTCAAGAATAGACCCCCAGGTACGTTAGCATGAAAATTTTAATTGTGGAGAAGGAATTTTTAATCTCTCTGGATCTATTAAGAAGAAATTAGACAGGAACGAAAACGTCAAAAACGATAGATTTTTATCGATAATACTGGCGTTTCTAATATTCCTTTAATGAAATAACGCACGGGATTGATGAACGAAAAATATATTAATTTTTAGAGGAATCGATAATGTGCGTTCCTTCTTTTCCACACGATATGTTACATTCACGAATTCAATAAATCTGCCAACTTCGTGTTCCGAAATAATAATCTCGTCTTATCGTGTATGAGAACAATGCGATCGTGTTAATAATTAATATAATAAATGCGAACAGTTATTACATTTGTAGTTTGTACATACTAAATGAATTAAAAGCGTTTTATAAATGGTACCAGAAATCACCACTTAAATGTACAATGTACATTTTCGGGACCAACCGAAAATTTAACCGTTATGTTAATATGAATACTTCGCATGCGATTAATTTTGCAAGTAATGAAACTTTAGTGAAATTTGATTGTTAATTCTCTTTGTTTTCTATTATACATTAATGTAGTATCAATTTCAAGTAGTATGTACCTACACGTTCAGGATATTAAGGTTCTTAGAATTTGAAGCAATCATATACGTATCAAAATGCTGCACCATTATTCTGTAACTCTTAATGTCATTGTAGATATCGTTACAGTGTCGTTGTACTAATATTTAATATGGTATAGAAGCTGCGTTACGATATCGTTATTATCGTTAAAAGTTATAGGATATGGGTACTTGTGTGTGAGCCACCTGTGTCATCGATAAATTTAGCGTTTTTGTCGTTTTCGTTTCTCTCTAATTTCTTTGTAATAGTTTTACAAAGTAAAAATTTCTCCTCCAGGATAAAAGTATTCAGATTAATATACCTGTCCCTGGTGTATTTTGTGTCCAAAACTGGAAAAAGTATGAAATTACAGACTTCTTTATCCATTTAATCTCAGTGCGGCGTCCAACGCTGAAGGTAAAAGTGGATAAAGAAGTCTGCAATTTTATATTTTTTCTAGCATCCGATACGATATACACCAGGGACAGGTACTTAAGCATAAAAATTTTAATTGTGGAGAAGAAATTTTTAGTCTGTGGAACTACTATGAAGAAATTAGACTTGAACGAAAACATCAAAAACTATAGATTTATCGGTAATACTGGCGTCTCCAGTATTCCTTTAATTAACTAAAGCGCGAAATCGATGAACGAAAAATTTATAAATTTTTAGAGGAATCGATAATATGCGTTTCTTTTTTCACACACGATATATTATTTATATACACGAATTCAATAAATCTGCCAACTTCTTGTTCCGAAATAATAATTTCGTCTTATCGTGTATGAGAACAATGCGATCGTGATAATATTTAATATAATAAATGAGAATAATTATTACATGTGTAGATTGTTTTCATACTAAATGAAATTAAAAGCGTTTTATAGACGGTCCCGGAATGTCCACTTAAGTGTACAATGTACATTTTCGGGACCAATCGGAAACTTAACCGTCATGGTAATATGAATACTTCGTATGCGATTAATTTTGCTCGTAATGAAACGTTAGTGAAATTTGGTTGAAAATTCTCTTTGTTTTTTTACTATACATTACTGTAGTGTCAATTTCAATTAGTATATGTACCTACACTTTCAGGACATTAAGATTTTCAGAATTTGAATTAATCATATTACGTATTAAAGAAATGCTACACTATTATTCTGTAACTCTTAATGACATTATCGGTATCGTTACTAATAGTGTCGTTGTACTAATATTTTATATAGTATAAAAATTGCGTAACGATTCATATCGATATCAATATTGTCATTAAAAGTTCTAGAATATGGGTGCTTGTGTTTGAGCCATCTGTGTTATCGATAAAATTAGCGTTTTGTCGTTTTCGTTTCTGTCTTATCTCTTCGTAGTAGTTTCACAAAATAAAAATTCCACCTCCATGATTAAAATATTCGGATGATATTACAGACTTCTTCATCCATTTAACCTTAGCCCAGCGTCCAACGCTGAAGATAAAAGTGGATAAAAACGACTGCAATTTCATATTTTTTTTAGCATTCGATACGACATGCACCAGGTACAGGTACGTTAGCATTTAACCAAATGAAATTATTTATTGGTCCCGAAATTGTACAATTTATATTGAAGTGGTCATTTTCAGGACCGTCTTAAAATTGTTTTTATTTTATTTATGTATTTTGTACAACTCCGTAATGTAATTATGGGGAGCGCTTCACTTGCACACTGTAGCTATTGCCCACTGCCCATCACAGCAACTTCTGCGAAGGAAATTTTTTTAACTTTTTTTCTAGCGTTGTGATTAGCTTGTGCGCAACTGGCTAGTGTGCAATTGATATACACCTATAATTATGTCAAAATGTTATTACAAGTAATGCTACCCAAGTGTAAAACTGGGAACGACTTCTGGTTTGGAAAATTTTGTAGAGAATCGAAAAACATTTGACACGTTAATTTTCTTTTCGGCAGACATGTTATTTTAGGGGTTGAAAAGGGGGGTGGAAGATTGAGATTTTTTTAATCATGTGTAAGGCTTATAGGCAAGGCGGTGTAGACGTATTAAGAAAGTCAATGCTGATATGAAGAAATGATGATGAAACAAGATTATTATAACAAAAAGAATAATTTTTTTAATTGTTTAAACAATAATTGTTTAAACAATGATTTGTAAAATGTTAAATATCGAAAAATTGCAAGTGACATTAAAATTATCTACATTGGACAAGTCTAAATAATTATATGATATTTTTAAAAATTTGCATTAAACAATCGGTCTGTTATAAAAAAATTTAAACAATTATTTAAACTTTCCTTGAGTCCCATAAATGAACCTGTTGATTTCATATATTATACGGAAGTAAGTTGAAGAATAAGGATAATATGAGAAAATAATATAATATATCAATGTAGAAGAGTTGATTTTTAAAATTATTTATTTAAATACTTTTTATACATGAAATAAAATAAAAAAAATAATTGAAAATAAAAATTTTAAATATATAAAAAATAACAATAGTTTTCAAAGTGATAGTGAACGAATTTCCAGTAGCTCCGAACTGGTAAGCTGCCACAGTGAATTTGTTCACAGTCCCTATACATGTTAACGAAGTTCGCAGTGGTAGTGAATTCTTCACTGTCAAATCAAACTATTTTTTCCATGTGTGGGTTCTCGCTCTTTGCGTAACCCAGGAATAACCAACGTGGAGGTGGCGAGTGTATATTCCCTTTTTTTTTTGTTTTTTTTTGGTATTTTACTTTTTATTGTTTTTTTGTGTTTTTTACAATAATTAATAACCAACGTGGAGGTGGCGAGTGTATATTCCCTTCTCTTTTTTTTTTATTTTTTTTCCCTTTTTTTGTTTTTTTTTGTTTTTTATTTTTTATTGTTTTTTTGTGTTTTTTATAATAATTAATAAATAATTTTTAAATACTAAAATGTAGAAAAATTTTCTGTCACAAATTACACCTCATAATTTTGACAGTAATGAGGAGAATTTTCGTTCTTTGTATCGAAAAAGTGTTCAAAACACATGTACTTTGTACACCAGGCACACCTGAAAAATGCGCGGTCGTCACAATAGTGACAAACTGTATCACAGTTGTCAAAGCAATAAGTCACTGGTGTTTCCCATTGGGGCGGTTTTTCAGCAATGTAACCACTTTTGTACCAAGCATATTTAAAAAGGTTAATAAACCTTGGAGATGAGAACTGGTTATGCGTTAGAGATTGCAATTTCAAGATATTATTCCTTAAATGCAAATTAACATCAAAGTCGAACAAAATCACGGAATCAGAAAAATGCTTCACAAAGTTTTTCCAAGGTCTAAACCTGTAAACATCAAGGGGTTGTATTAAACCTGTTGTTCCTGCAGGTATTGTAGAGATTTTGACTTCTTTTCCATTTGTGTTAACTTTATCCAAATTTTTTTTTGTCTGTCCCGTCCACGAATAAAAGCATTGACTGTTCATCAGCAACAGGTATGTAAACATCTTTAAACCATTGAGCTGCTAGATCAGACGTTAATTTTCCAGAAGTTGATGCAAGTACAACTATGTTGTCAGCTTTATACAGATTTTTTTTAACCAGTGGTCCAAATTCTCCCCCTTTTTCTTGTAGAACAATAAATAAAGGTGACTTTAATAATCCGCTAGCAGTCACTGTAGGTTGAATGGTGTAACTATGCGTTAAGGAATTTAAAGATTGTGCTACACATTCAATCTTTGTATCCCCTTTAAAAGATAAAGTCCTGCCACCGTGTGTTTCCAGATTAAAACCAGATTGGTCTGAATTATAAACATTATCAGCACCAAATAGCGAGATTTTTTCACTAACATCGCGAACAAAGTGATCTGCATTTTCTTTTAATTCATCATTATTTGTTAGGTGCTTTTTGGTAATGAATTTGTTTATTTTTCGTGAAACAATTCTGTGTTCCTTCTTAAAATTAAAAATCCATTTTCTGGAAGCAGCAAACAATTCTTTGGATAAATTTACATCAGCTCTCGATTTCAAAGCCCATCTTCTTATGTCTGCATCATGAATAGGCAAAGATTTATCATGTGCCTTTTGAAATTCATTTAAAACATACTTGCATATTTTTGACAATTTTTCGATTCTATCGCCACCTTCTTCAATTTGCTTTTCCCATCTATAAAGCATTGATTGATGCTTCACTTTCTTAAATTGTTTCTGCACAGTTTTCAATTTCATTCTTCCCTGTTTAGCTGATTTCCAATATTGAACTGCTTTTTTCTTGTATTCAAAATCTATACTGGCCTTAATTTTTTTATTATTCTCATTAACAATCACTTCAAAGTCATCTTCAAAATCTTCATCAACCGTGGCAGAATCAGGTATGACGCTTTCGTCTTCATAACACAATGTTAAAGAAGTTTCAAAAAGTAGGGTAGCGTCTATAGCATCTCTTATAACATTATTCAATATTATTATTATAGAATTATATATTATAGAATTATTCAATATTAAAGAAAAAGTGACCATTTTTGCTTCAACGTTCAATAACTCGGTGAAAAAAAGTCGTACAACGCTCAATAAAAAAGCAATTTGAAGGTAAAGATTCACTCTTTCGACTGCTGTAAATCTCATTTTTGTCGGATTTTTACCTCACGCCATAGACCTTTGTCAAATTTGTATAAAATTTTAAGATTTGACGGATATCCATTTCTGTTTGTATAGCTCCGTAAAAATAAGCCTAACGATTTCGAAAGTAGAGATTTCAAGCTTTAAAATGCTTTTTTAATTTTTTATTTACGATAATTTTTCATCGAGTTACGGTGTTCTGAATATTGACCAATTTTTGGCGTAATTGAAAGTGTTCCCTAATAGATTTTGTTGAGTAGTGTAGATGTCAACTGCAAAGAATAATAGCAATGCATTCGTTTCCGCACCACCTTCGAGGTAAAATGCAAGGCGCGTTTTTTTTTACATGGTTTCCCCATTAGGCCTAATCCATATTATAAAAGATAAATATACATAAAACAAAATTTAAATAATAGAGGCTTCGAAATTATACTGTATTATTAATTTTAAATGTAGAAAATCATTACGATTCTTGTTCATCATCGTGTTCAATTTCAAGTGTTTCTTCTTCTGCTTCGCTGTCGGTATTTGTATTTTTCTCTGATACATTGGGTGTTAAATAATCAGTGATCATTTCATCGTGTTCTGTTTCTTCTGTACTATTGCAAAAAGTGTCAGCAGAATTATCACCAGGAGTGACATTGAGGCATGCTTGACCACGACAATGACCACAAACTACAGAGCATGGCAATCCCACTTTTCTACAGCCACAATTAGAACCACAACCTTTCGTACAATTACAAAAAATCGTGTTGAGGAGTACATCCGGCGCAGGTGGTAATAAAGTCATTACGGGCTCCAAAAAATTATTATTAATTATCCATCCCCACTGTTCAGGGTCTAGCTCATTACCCAACCAAGTTTGTACTTGGTAGTAGACGCGATATAGATGCTGTTGAGCGGCTGCAGTTGTTGGTGGAAGTGTTGATAATTTGACAGGTGCATTGAGTCTTGTCGATTTAGCGAAGCTCAAGTATCGATAGTTATTAATAAAAAGTTCTGTAATTGGTGCTCCATACATTGCCAGAAGGAAACGTATTCCATTGTCCACAATTACATCTGGTGGGCAATTTTTCTGCTTAAATATTTCTGAACGCTGCAAATCTTGACGTTTTTGTAACAATTTTAGAGCTTTTATTTTTCCTTTATTGAAGAGTGCAGATGTTGTATCACATCCAGTGATAGTAAAAATAAAAGGTGCTCTTTACAGTGAATGTAATCGCCGATACTATCAGAAGAATAAATCTTTGTCTCAATTTTTCCTTTGCCCGGTTTAATAAAAAAAATTTGTTCACATGAAGAAGTATAACGTGTTATTAGAAGAATTAAAAGATCTACATCTTCTCCAACAACAGCTGTAGTATTTATACGTGAATTTTCAAGTGCTGTTTCTATTATTAAAACGTCAGCATCATCTCGAGCTTGTTTCGCAACGATGTTGACACTTTGTAATTTTTGCATCAGCATCGAAATTAATCTGTTTTTATTGGAGCGATTGGCAAGAAATCTTTCTTGTTTCATAGTTACGTGCATCGTTTCTTCGAAAATAACTTCGACAGATCCAGAAAGTGAAGCGATCCGTCGAAGCTGTTCCATTGCTTTTATATTCTTGGTATTGTCATTATATCCGTCGAATACAACTATTGTATCACAGCCGAAATGTCTTTGTACTGTGACGTGACACTTTGTGTCCGTCACTCGTAAGTGCATTGGCACGGAGATCCTGTGTCCTCTAAACTCGAAGGGCGAGGACACAAGCGAGCGTGCCAAATTTATATCTTTTTTTTGTTTCGTTTTGTATATTCTTTTATATAAAATATTTAGTAATTTCAGATCTTTAAAGAACGATTATTAGTCACATTAGAGCGTGAGCGGTGGTTATCTTAGATTCGTGTAATGTTGCCGCCTCACTCACGGAAGGAAGAAAGAAGACGTCGTGGAGGAAGCAAGAAACCACCAA
This sequence comes from Cyphomyrmex costatus, assembly GCF_001594065.2. Classification (NCBI taxonomy): domain Eukaryota; kingdom Metazoa; phylum Arthropoda; class Insecta; order Hymenoptera; family Formicidae; genus Cyphomyrmex; species Cyphomyrmex costatus. Next base: position 34,830 of record NW_017277208.1, on the reverse strand, counting down.
AGAAGATTCCGATTGTGTCCTCAAGGAGCGCGGTACACGCAGGTCGTATTGTTTTGTAACCTCTGATAATTTGGATATTATTTGGTGATTGTCGCACCTTTATTGCAGACGACTCGGAGAGAGACGTGATAAGGGACCGTCTCAGCACGGCCCGAACATCGGCAGCCGCCTCCACTTCTGAGGAGAGCGATAGAAGACCGCTGATCAAGACGGAAGGCCTCGGCCAGCTAATTTGGAAAAGCGCGCCAGAGACTCAAAGGATACGCGACCCGCAGGACTCGCTGTGATTAGTCGCGGGGTTGCGCGACAGCAACAAGCCAATTAGAATAAAGAGCGGCCCGATAGGAGAGGGGCCTAGCGGCCTGCGTGGATCCGCGAATGCTCCCGATTATCACTTGCGCGGTGATCGAGTTCATGTAAAGAGGACACGGGATCTCCGGAGCTTTTGGGAACTGAGAATGCTGTCTACCGTTGCCGAGAAATTTAGAGGCGGAGGTTTTCCTCTGAAGGATCAACGAGGGATCGTTACGTGGTGAGGCGAGCGTTATCTTATAATTTGTGTAAAACCACCGATCGCGGTATGTGAAATGCGTCTCGAGTGGATCGCGCGTTACTCGGTATTTCGTGTTAGAGTTCCCGATGTCGTATTCACCGCCTCAAGGCGTTTTAAAGTAATCGTTGCCGTAGGCGCGTGCCATTCGCTCGGACGCTGAGATTATTGAGAAGTATAATTATTGTTGTTGCTCGCCCTCGTTGCCGCCAAGTCACTTGTGTAATTGTTAATTGTTGAGAATTCTTTAAAGCCGAGACTGGCGTTATTGCGCATTAGAGAACCGTTGCCGTCTAATGTAAAATCGTATGTTCTAATTATTCACGAAGTAATTATTGTTAACATAATAAGATCTAGATTTGGTCGCATATTTCTGCTCGGCGAATTATTGCCGAATTTACTTCGTTGTCGACGGCCAGTTAATAGTCGGTTTATTGTTATTGCGCCGCATATCAGAGCGCGGAAGGTCAACGCTGTAACGTACTTTCTTCCGAACACTTTTGTACAGTCTCTATTAAATATATCGATTTCTCTTTATTGTTATTATTAATTCTGGTGCATTTATTTCAGCCTCTCCATCGTTCTCCGACAATTTCCCCGCTAACCGCGAACCACTCCCCTCTGCCAATTCCGTTGGCTGAGCTAGTTGTTTAGTTCCGTCGCGAGAATCCGCGTAATCTTTAATTTCTTGTCCGAGCAATTTATCTAACGATTTGTGCGAAGAGTGGCACGCTCTCTCGTGCCTGGCGCCCAACGAATTTTTGATAGCGATTAAGATCTTTGCTGAGTAAAGTAACTTGTCAACTACTGTAAATTCTCGAATCACGAAAGAATTAATGAAGAACCGCACTATTGCTCCTTTAAGTATTTTGTATTCTAACGAAGAGCTTTCGCATAATTAGATTTCTTTTGGAGGACGCGACGAAGTTGTGCCGACACTCAAAAGTACGGTTACAGTACATAATCAACATATCTATTAATAATACATTGAAAAGTATCATTTTCTTGCCATATGACACGATGCAGAAGAAATCCACCATCGATGATATACGTAACGTTACTAGTGTCCAGTTCAATATGACAAGGTTTAAAACATTTATAAACCGATGCTTTATTAGTTTTTCGCATGCCTACTTCGGTGAAGAGTGCCAAAGGATAGGGAGATAATTCATATTGTAAATATTCGCAGAGTTGTTCGTTAAATTTTTTATTTAAACATATTCTTTGAAACAGCAATAGAGGATCAATAGGGATTTTACAGTCGTGGACTTTAACACAACTCCTGACCGATAGAAGTGGAACAACTCTGTTAGAGCGCTTAAATTTAACGTTATAAAATGTTTGTCCTATCATATTTTCCATTGAGATGTGACCAATATTATATGCATCATGACAATTTATTTCATCATTTCCGACAATACCAGTAGCTAACGACATAATTTGATTGGTTTTTGGGAAAGGATTATGAGATGCGAACCATTCAACTAATTTTTTTACATCTGCATTATCTCTGTTGATGCGTGAATCTCTTGCATCAACATGTTGATCAGCGGTGTCTAAAGAAACATTGCAAAATGTTTCCATTCCTTCACAGACTGTATTCATAGCATACATTCCATAAATCCACTTACACAAAACGCTTTCTTGAGTACTTCTTCCCCGTGAAACTCCGCCTTCAGTTTTCATGTATTTCATCAACGTTTGTTCAATCACCATGTCAGTCCACGTTCCGCAGTTAAATTTATCAGATCGTCTAATAGTAAAAAATCCATCAGTAAACTTTTTAAACGTTTGTTGGTTCATATTATTTTCTAAAATAAGCATGTCTTGCAGATATAAATGCGCTGACTTCACGTACAGGAAATGTCCTGCAGCATGAAAATAAGGAAGCATTTTTTTGATAGCATTTAGATGTCCGGTCCAATTTCCCATTCTTTCAGCTCTAATAAATTCTTCAGCTATTGATACCATGTGAAAATATTGTACCCATAACTTCGCCGTTGGTCCTCGATCTTCTAATTCATTCAACTTATCGTTGAATTGTTCCAATAATGGTTGAAATATACAAACAGATTGTTCAATATTCTCATATGAAAATGTCCCTTTCAGTATATCATGAATGTAATTCTCCAGAAAATCATTTGTATGATCATCTATTTGTACATCTGCGAAAATAATTGTTGATAAAGCAAGATGAAGCAATGTGTGACCTCTAACCGCTTTTGCATAAGCATAACCATTTAATATTTTATCAACAGAATTGGGAGCATAAATAATGCTAAGAACTTCTTTGATGCCACTTCCTGCCATTATATAGCCTATCGATCCAAGGAAAGACATAAGTAGGTGAAAACCTCCAAGTCTTATTATTATTTTCGAAAATTCCGATCCAATTTCAGAAGCTGCTACTATTTCACGAGCTTTTATATAAAGTGGCTGGTCAAAAGTCACTATGCATATTTCATGCCCATGTGACTTTCCGTTTTCAAGAGCACAATTCAATGTTGTATAAATTGTATTATAATTACTCGCTGGGTGATGAACAAATGGCAAAAACATGATACGAGACGTTGAAAAGTTAGTATTATTTTTCGTCAGATACTCTATAAATCCGTTCCATCCAGAAAGTCCCGGTATAGCTTTCCACTTTCCGTACATCCATAAGAAATCAGTTTTATTAATCGACTCTGTTGAAACTTCATCGTAATTAATTTTTTTAACTTCGATTCTGTCTATTCCAGATACACCATAATTTTTATACATTTTCAAGGGTACATTCGCGACGGCAGTCAAGTCTTTTGCAGTAGGCATTGTTTTATATTTCGCGATCGGTTCTTCACCTATAACTGCGCTTATGGGAGTTATTATTTTTATAATTAACATAATATGGACTGTATTATAACCGTCGATAGTGTAAACATTAATATCTGCATTGTCTGCAACATATTGTATAAGAGCACCAGAGTCAGGTGATAGAATATAAGGCTGTGGATGATAAACAGTTGCAACCTCATACATCACTGTTTCATGGTATGTAGCTGCAAATCCCAAAGTTGATAGAATATCCAATATACATTTAGATCCATATCTTCTATGAAGAAATATTGACAAACCAAGCAACAATTGAGATGAAAAGCTTCATGGACGAACCGCAGTCATTATGGCATGGCTTATGGCCGTGCATTTCTTCTTCAGATCATTCAGATGATCAATTTTGCCTTTTTTCTTTTTCAAAATTATTTCTTCTATAAAAAATAATAGGCTGCGTGGGATGTCTTCATTAATATTGTTGAACATATTGTTTGCAGGAGGATAGAAATTAGTATTGACAGCGATAGAACGAATATCCTCTCTAATTATTGCTGCAGCAGTCTCTAGAATTCGAAAGCGTTCTTCCACCAGATTCGATTTTTTATTTTCGTACCAAGTTTTACTTAAAATATTAATTTGTGAATCGCGAAAACAAATTATTGTCATTGCTGATGATTTTGTGGTAATAACAATATTTCTCCCATACCGCTCAATTAATTTTGAGATAATAGTTTTGTCATCAGGAACATAATCTACGAATACTTCTTTCAACTCCCCTAATGTAAACTGACAATCTTCATTATTTTGAATATAATCATATATGTCTTCCATTGCTAATACAATATACTCATCCAATGGACGACCTATTTTACCTCCTGTTTTTATTTTAATGAAATTCGTGAAGCATTCGCTATGATATTTCACTCCAACAGCTATTAAATCATATTCAAAATTAACCCGGTCTTTTACAATACGCCCGTACTTGTCACCACGTGCCTCAGCTATTTTAATAACAGAATCCTTAAATGAAATTGAACATACTTGCTTAATTCTGCGACGATATTGTTGTTTCTTTTTTTTCTCTGCTTCTTCGTCGGCTTTTTCGCCGCAAAACAAACACAATGCTCGGAAATCAAAACAGCTACTACGAATTTTACGAGGAGAACTCTGGGACGTACCAGCGGCTTCTTCATCTCTTTTTTTTTTAAACGCCGCGATGCTACTCTTGCGAGTGTAGTCTTTGCGACAATGAACATGAATAGTCACTGATTTCACATTTTGTATATGTTCAATGTGTCCATCGTCTCTATTAATACTGGCGTCCTTTAGACTTTGTAAGCCACGCTCAACAACGACAGTATCACCTTCCAAGAGCGATTTAGAACAAATGAAACAAATATCCGCTATTGGGATTACACTTTGATAATATTAGATTCACAAGAAAATATCCGAATTGGTCCAGAACTTGTTTTATACTGAGTTAAGAAGGAAACCAAATACTAGTCGGATATTTACAGGTATAAACTGACCCATGTGCGACAACAATGGTGTGCAACAGCTGCGACACAAGGTTTATTTCGAGAACTTTCTTCTGGATTCTTTCAGAAGTCGATATTAAACTCCTATGATAAAACAGGATATCCATAGAAATTCCTTCTGTACATAATATAAATATACACATAATATTTTTTAAGACAGAAAAATAAAACGCTTTGAAACTAAAATGAAACACATTAGTAATACTATAAACACAATATATTATGTACATATACCATATTTGTGTGTCTTATGAATTTATTAACATAAAAGAGTAATACTCTATGTAATATACTATGCGTATATTATATAGAGTAGATTACACGCCTTACTCCTAAATTAGCATTGCATTATTTACGAAACGATTGCTCGTACGTGAAAAATGCATAGGACATTTTTTGTAGAGAAATATTCAATGTACAATTTTTATAATAACCATAATTGACGTCCGACCAATAGGAAGCGAGATATTCGCGAAAAATCGATTTTCGTGACCTTTGACCTTTCATAACTTTCGAAGCGAACACGATATCGATGGGGACTTTTTGCACGTTATTTATAATGCCAAAATAAAGGTGTGTGCAAAAATTCAGCTGGGTTCTAATTTTTCCGAGGTTTCCTCCTTTTTTGATCTCATTTGACTGGGCTATATAATGTAAAATTACAACATATTGTACGTACATCACATCATTTTGTTAATTTAGTATCAATTAAATTAAATTATAATCAATTACCTTGTAATTGCATTAAAGTACAATTATGATTAGTTAATAATGCGAAGAGAAACTATTTAAGATGTTGACACTAAACAATTTAAAATCAGAATAACCGAACATCTCAAGTACAAAGGAACTAACAAATGGAAATAAGGGGAAAATCTGGAAGGGGTAAAATAAAGTGGAAATAAAAGTGAAGAAGGTAAGGAAATTTACGAAGGAGAGAGAGAGTTTATAATCTGAGAATAAGTTTCTGGTAAAGATTCTGTATCATTTTGTTTATTAAGACCCTGTTTTTGCCTTTTAATGTGTATCATTTCAGACACCAATCTCTTATTGTAAGAAGATTCAATGTCTAAAATTTGGACATCATTCCATTTAAAATTGTGATCAAAGTTGATACGATGCACAGTGGGACGGGAGACCCCCAAAACAGCCCGAAAGTCTGTCAAATCCACATTTGTTTAAATTGTCAAATGTTATATATCGATATACCATTTTCGGGGTCGCTGATTAAGAATCTGAATTCAAAATTTCAAAATTCAAAATGGCGGATTCAATATGGCGGACACAAAATCGGAAAGTGACTGAATTTGAACGAAAGTCGGTACTAGAGGGTTTTTTGGGTCGGTGATTACAAATCTGATGGTTAAATTTCAATATTCAAAATGGCGGACTCAATATGGCGGACACAAAATCGGAAAGTGACTGAATTTGAACGAAAGCCGGTACTAGGGGATTTTTGGGTCGGTGATTACAAATCTGATGGTTAAATTTCAATATTCAAAATGGCGGACTCAATATGGCGGACACAAAATCGAAAAGTGACTGAATTTGAACGAAAGTTGGTACTAGGGGGTTTTTTGGGTCGGTGATTACAAATCTGATGGTTAAATTTCAATATTCAAAATGGCGGACTCAATATGGCGGACACAAAATCGAAAAGTGACTAAATCTGAACGAAAGTCGGTACTTGGGTTTTTTGGGTCGGTGATTACGAACCTGAATGCCAAATTTTAATATTCAAAATGAACGATTTGATATGACGGACACAACTGCGAAAAGTGGCTGCTTTGGAATGAAAATAGATTGTCGGTGGTTTGTAGGATAATCGAATTTCGAAAAATAGTGGATTAAAAAATGACGAGTAAAAATAACAGAAATTCGTCGATTATATTGAAACTTGTCTAAAAAAAAATAATTTTTATGTGACCACTCTCTGCCGAACCCGGAGTCTCGTTCACGAACTGGGATGTGGCGGCCGACGACTCCATTTTTTTAATTTTTTGATCCTTTTTTACTTTTTTTTTTCATTTTTTTTTACTTTTGTTCCATTTTTTTTACATTTTTTTTCATTCTTTTACTTTTTTGTATTATTTTGAAATTTTAAAATTAAGAATTATTAATAACTTTTATACATTATAATCTAGAAGAATTTACGGCGATCAAATACTTTTAAAATCTGATATCGGATTTGTAACCAACGAACCCAGAAATAGCCGAGTGATAAGTTGTAACGATGCCCCCCTAAAATGCATCGTTCCCGCGTGGTGCCAACGAGAGTAGGAGCGAGGCGCCTGCTCGCATGTTAAAGTAATTCGCAGGAACAGCAGCTGCCAGTCTCGCCGAAAGGTACCGACCGTCGCCGGGGACCGCCGATCGGAAATCTTCTCCCACGAGAAGCCGATCGGCGGAAAATACCGCGACCGGCCGAAGTATTGCGAGCGAGACTGGCGGTCGAGTATAAGATACCGCGATATCGAGCCGCGCGAAGCATTTTGTCTTCACCGCTTGCCTGATACATCCGATCCGATTCCTTCGCTCACGATACCGATCCATTGACTCGCTCGTCCGACGAACCTGAGGGGTAGGGTGTACCCTGCCTCTGCCGGGCGCTCCCGGCCGCCGAACGAGCCGTCCAGGAAACGCATCTCGAGCACGCAACCAGATTCACGTGTTGTTCCGACGAACCTGAGGGGTGGGGTGTACCCCGCCTCTGCCGGGCGTTCCCGGCCGCCGGACAACCGTAATTAGTTAGTACTCCCACCTTCCTTACCTTCTTTTCCGCATCCCGAAAATCCCGTCTTGGTACTTGACATTCGAAAAGGGGTAGGGGCGCTCCCTGCCTCTGTCGGGCGTTCCCGGCCGTCAAGTACCAACTCCGTCCTTTCCTAGCATTGCCAAAATTACGTATCGCGCCGCGAAACGACGCTTGCTGGCGTATACCCGCGTTCCGCCGCGTTGCAGAACGCCGTCGAGAAAACCCGCGACCGCCGGTATATATCTCGCGCCGTTTAGGGTTAGTTTTCGTTGTAGAGTCCGCGTCCGTTCCTGCGTTAATATATATATACATTTCTTTTCTGTTGTCCGCGCTCGTTTGTATATATATATATATATATTCTCTGTTACCCGCGCTCGTTTATTTTCTTCGCTGTATTATTGTAAGTCGCGTCCGTTAATTATATATTCCTATATGTTATTTGTCTCTTCGATTTTTATAATTTCCGTATCATCTAGCTTGTCTTAATAAACTATGTTTCTCGTCTAACTATTACTTTCGCATTAGTATTTTCTTTACCGATTTCCGACGCTTCACATAATTTTCCGCCGCCCCGTTCCGACGCGAATACTCCTCCAGCCGAACCTTTTTTATACGATACGCAAATTTTTCCGACGAGCTAGTCCGAGTATAAAAAGCAGGTAGTTACAAAGTTTTAAGCAAATCCAACTGTTTGGAAATTCGGCGCGCTTTCCGTGAGAGCGCCCCGCCAATCGCGAGTCCGCGTGGTTGCGCTAACAGCGCACCCAATGTAAAAGCGATCGGCCAATTATAGACTGCCAGCGTATACCGCTGCAGCCTATAATTTTAAAGTATGAACATTGTTTAGTATACATTTAAATTCAACCTGTTGAATTCTAGAAGCTTCATTATTATTATTGTTCGTCCTTTTCGACAAAGGAAATTCTTTTAACCGAAAAGAAGTTTCTAGAATTCAAGAGTGAATAATACCGAGCGCGCAGAAACGCGGAGAGGCAGTCGTCTCTTAGACTCTTCTGTTAAAAATTCACTGTTGCATTCGATTGTGATTTTGGCCTAACGCTGGCCTACGTATCGTCATACGGAACTTTCACTGTCGATTATCAATAAACGCAGTTTAATCAATTTATTCCTTTTCTTTATTTTGCTCTCCTTACTCCATCTCATTGATTTTCGCACATTTTTTGGTCCTTCGAGCCGGATTCGTTGTCGCGATCTCGTCGTTATCTCCGTCGCGAGTGAGCAAACTCCGAGTGCGTCGAGTGTTCGTGGCAGTGGAATCTGAAAAAGTAAGATGGAGCAATTACTTTCTGCTCAATTGCAAATCCATGGGCGCATCGCCCGTACGATGGAAAATCTCAAGAAGGCGGGAGCCGCCAATATCGGCGTGACCATGGTGCAGTCTTCCCTCTCACTTCTTGAGTCCAAGTGGAAGAGAGCTGAGGAACAACACTACTAGGAATTAGTGAAGTCATTCGGTAAAGCACTCGAGAATCATGAATATTTTACCAACGATTTCTTGAGCGAAATCGAGACAGTATACATACAGCAGCGTGCACAGTTACTAAATCTTGAAAGAACCTTGACACCGGACTCCCCTGGAGTGGAAGTCAAGACTGCTATCACCGAGGTAACTTCGCAGCGTAACACTCTGCCTCGGATTCCTCTGCCTCAGTTCTCCGGGAAGTTTGAGGATTGGCCGGCTTATCGTGACCTCTTCGAGTCGCTCGTCATCACGGAGTCGTCTCTGTCAAACATAAAACGCTTTCAGTACTTGAAGAGCAGTGTAAAAGGAGATGTTAAAGCGGTTTCAATACTTAAAGAGCAGTGTGAAAGGTGACGCAGAGCAACTCATAATAAGTTTCCCTACCACGTCGGAGAATTTCGATCGCGCATGGACGACCTTGACTCATCATTACGAAAATAAACGGTTACTTCTGCGTTCATATCTCTCGGCTTTCACATCGCTCGGAAGGATGAAGCACGATTCTGTCGCTGACCTTCGTCGAATCTTCAATCGGATGATAACTACTGTCGGAGCGCTGGAAGGAATCGGACGTCCTATCACCAATTGCACGGACCTTTTCGTGCACCTCATCGTCGAGCTTCTTGACTATCGAACTAAACAAGAGTGGGAAAAACTGTTTACGAAAAAATCAGACCCACCTTTCTATGAGCAGCTGCGTGACTTCCTCGAGGATCAGGTGCTGAAGCAAGGTGTGCTCCGTCCCAAGGCCTCACAAGGTTCTTCTGGGAAGTCCTCGGAGAAGACCACTCGTTCGTTACGTACTCAGCAGCAGCCTAAGCGTGGAGCAGAGTCCAATCGGAACTGTCCTATCTGCAAGCAAGAACATTACATCATGATTTGTGAGCACTACAAGTCACGGACACCGCAAGAGCGAAAGGAACTCGTAAATACTTACCGTCTGTGCATGAACTGCCTGGGACGTCATAAACTCACGGAATGCCCGTCAACCAAGCATTGCGGTAAGTGTACAGCTCGGCATCACACGTCGTTGCATGAGACATTTGTCTATGCCACCGCAATTTCCGCTGCTTCAATCCACGTGGCAGACCGGCCGACGATTGAGTGCACGCCCGTGTTGCTCGCGACCGCGCGCGTTCTAGTGACCGGTAATGATGGTGCTCTGCACACAGTACGAGCGTTGGTGGATCCCGGGTCGGAAACGTGTCTCGTGGCGGAGTCCTTGGCGCAGCGGCTGCGTCTGCTACGCACACCCACAGCAGTGGCGATCTACGGTGTCGGAGGCCAGCAAACCGGTGTTTCGCGGGGACGAGTGTTGTAGCCCGCGAGTGCTACCACAATTAAGTCTCGCATTTCAGCCTAGCAACGAGCTGGCGGAAATGCAAGGCTGCAAATTCCATAACGCGTGCGGACAACGATCACTGATCGAACGCAAGCAATGACCGCACGCACATCGAACGATTATTAATAAAAAGCAAATCTTGCACTTCGACAGGACAACGAACTGCCGAAATACAAGAGGACGAAGTCCGCGTTGCACACGGCACGAATGCCGCTAGTTCGATGACTCCGCGACGCCTATATATTCGGCGTTCTAAGGACCGGCGAGAAAGTCTTGTCAAACATCTAAACGTAACGATACGTTACGCGCGTCGCGAGAACCGAGTCATATTACATCCGCGATAACGAGTGTCGCCGACCGGTCTAGGTCACGAGTGAGGACTTTAACCCGAATATATTCTTTAATTAAATCAATTCGACAATTGTAACCAACTATTCGAATTGTAACATAAGCAATTAACCACCAAAGTGTAATCATTCAATCGGGTAATTATAATAATTAAATAAAGGGTTACGATTACTTAAATAAATGTAATCAGTGGTAATAACCACTCGAAATTGTAAGTGTTATAATAAATAAAAGGGGTTATTTTAATAAAAGTGTGGTGCAGTGTGTGTTTGTTCTACGACCTTGATCACTTTCCTCGTTTTCCTCATGGGTTCCAACCCTTTGAGCGGATCGAATCCCAAATTAATATCTGGTTGCACCGAGAGGTACAACACGAGTCTCTCTCTCTCTCACGTCGCGTGTCAATGCCGTATCCATAAAGATCTCCGCTCTCGTGTTTCCGCGTATCACAGATTACGGTGGTGTTGCTGATCGGCGCAGCTGTGCACGGACACACCTACAAGGCCTTGAACTGGCAGATCCTGAGTTCTACAATTAGGATCCTGTGGAACTCTTACTAGGCGCAGACGTGTACGCCCATATCGCACTGTCCGGCATACGGAAGGGCGGTTCATTTGAGCCCGTGGCTCAACACACTCAGCTCGGCTGGGTTTTACTGGGCGCCGCAGGCGTTAGCAATACCTGCTCAATTGTCGCGTTCACCTCGTTGTGTTGCTCGCCAACAGACGAATTAACCTCCCTGGTGCGTCGGTTTTGGGAGCAATAAGAACTGCCGCAATCTCCGGAGCCGTGGTCTCCTGAGGACCGCGAGTGTGAAGAACACTTTAAGCAAACGCACATTCGAGACTCCGGTGGTCGCTATCAGGTGCGCCTTCCAGTGCGACCAAGCATTACTGATCTTGCGGACACTCGTCGCTTGGCTGTAAGGATGCTCGCCGTGATGGAGCGTCGCTTTGTTCGCTAGCCGACATTCCACGACCGCTACCGCGACTTCATGCGCGAGTATCTCTCGCTGGGGCACATGTCCTACGCCGTGCCATTGCCGTCGGACGCCGCGCGAGTGTGTTCCTGCCACATCATGGGGTATACAAGGGAACGGGCGCCGAGAAGAAGATCCGAGTTGTCTTCAACGGATCGGCGAAAAGTGGTCAAGGATCCTCCTTGAATGATTGCCTGATGCCCGGCCCGAATCTGCTACCTACCTTGTCAGACGTGGTTTCTCGCTGGCGGTGTCATCGTTTCGTGGTCTCCACTGACATTGAAAAGATGTACCGACAAATCCGGGTGCATCCAGAGGACCGAAACTTACAGCGAATTCTGTGGACAGAAAACGGACAGCCATTAGAGTTCCGTTTGAACACTGTCACGTACGGACTTGCCTGCGCGCCATACCTGGCGATTCGCGTGCTGCGACAACTCGCTGACGACGACGGAAAGGAGCTCCCCTTGGCTGCGGAGGCACTGAGGCGAGACACCTACGTGGACGACATCCTTTCTGGAGCCGCGACCTTGACGGAGGCAGGAATGCTGACGGACCAGCTAGTGAGACTCTGCATGGCGGGCGGATTCCCGCTGAGAAAGTGGTCCGCCAACCACCCTGCCTTGCTTAAGGATATTCCGGCAGAACATCAGAGCAGGAAGTCGTCAAACACTTTGCTGCCCCCTGAGGGTCAGATGGTCTTGGGTCTACGTTGGGAAACAGAAAGCGATTGCTTCGCATTCACCGTGCACAAGTCGATCGGAGAATCACTCACTAAACGATCACTACTTTCGAACGCGTCTCGCCTGTTCGACCCACTGGGCTGATTGGCACCGGTTACGGTACTCGCAAAGCTGATCATCCAGTCAACATGGTTGCAGCAACTCGGGTGGGATGATCCATTGCGTGACGAGGAGGCTGCAGCGTGGACCTCGTTGAGGGATCAGCTTCCCCTCATAGAGGACGTTCGAGTTCCTCGATGGATGCACATCGACTCGCCAGGAGTCAAAGTTGAGGTCCATGGCTTCTCGGATGCTTCGGAGCGAGCATATGGTGCAGCCGTGTATCTTCGCGCACTCAGCGATGAAGGCATCACCATCTCCTTGGTGATGGCAAGGACCAAGGTCACGCCGTTGAAGCGAGTGTCAATGCCGCGGCTAGAGCTGTGCGCAGCCTCCCTTTTCTCCAAGCTTGCTACGCACGTAGCTTCCACGCTCGGCTTGAACAGGTGTCGAGACGCATCTGTGGACGGACTCCACCGTGGTCTTGGCCTGGATCCGTGGACATCCTGCGAAATGGACAACCTATGTGGCCAACCAAGTAGCGGAAATTCAGAGAACAATGTCAAATGTCACTTGGCATCACGTACCTGGACGAGAAAATCCTGCTGACTGTGCTTCCAGGGGGCTGTCACCACGTGAGCTGCTCTCTCACTCATTGTGGTGGCGCGGTCCAGACTTCCTACGCAGAGAACCATCTGGATGGCCAATGGACGCTGGCTCTTCATCATTGCAGAGCTTGCCAGAGCAACGGACCAAACCTTGTCTCGTCGTGACAAAGTTGCAAGAACCGGAGGAGCTAACCCGGTTCTCTTCATGGCAGCGATTGATCCACGTCACCGCCTGGATTCTCCGCTGGCGACGGCAAGTTTCGTGCACCTCAGGACCACCAAAACAGGCTCCCATCCTCGTCTTGACTCCGGCCGAGCTGGAACGGTCGACGCAGCTGTGGATTCGGGTGGTGCAGTCAATTGCATGGCGTTCTGAGCTGGATTCCATCGTCGCAGGGAGGGAACTACCCCCTCGCAGCTCACTTCACAAACTCTCGCCAAGGATCGATGACCATGGGGTACTGCATGTAGGCGGCCGTCTAAAACATGCAGTGCTGAGTGAGGATCAACGCCATCCGGTGATCCTGCCTCCAGGATCTCACTTCACTTACCTGGTCGTTGATGCCTTCCATCGACGCATTCTCCATGGGGGCACTCAGGCTACCTTGACGGCCATCAGAAGACGCTTCTGGATTCCTCGCGGGCGACAGCTGGTGAAGCGTCACATCCATCGATGTGTGCAATGCATAAGATGGCGGGCGGCTTCTCCGCAGCCGATGATGGGCAATCTTCCGAGATCAAGAGTGACGCCCAGTCGGCCATTCTCACACACCGGCGTGGATTTCGCAGGACCAATCCTTCTGAGGACATCTAAAGGCCGAGGTCACAAGGCCTACAAAGGATTCTTGGCCGTTTTCGTTTGTTTTAGCTCCAGGGCCGTACATTTGGAAGTGGTGAGTGACTACACCACTGAAGCTTTTCTTGCAGCCTTCCGACGCTTCACTGCTCGACGCGGCCTATGCCAGGTGGTCTATAGCGACTGCGGAACCAACTTCGTAGGAGCAGACGCTCAGCTGCGCACCTTGTTCGACGCGTCCAGTCAAACTGCTCACCAGATCATCGGAAAGTTGTCCACGGAGGGGTCCGGTGGCACTTTAACCCGCCAGCCGCTCCGCATTTCGGTGGTCTGTGGGAAGCAGCGGTAAAGTCAGTAAAGCATCACCTCAGACGAGTCATCGGCGAGATCACACTCACCTACGAGGAGATGGCCACATTCTTGGCGGAGGTGGAAGCCTGCTTGAACTCGCGTCCACTTCAGGCTTTGACAGATGATCCGGACGACCTTGACGCGTTAACTCCTGGGCACTTCCTGATTGGAGCTCCTCTCATTGCCATCCCGGAACCATCGTTACTGGACACATCGTCCAATGCGCTGAGTCGCTGGCGCCTCCTGCAAAGTATGCGAGATCATTTTTGGCATCGATGGTCTCAGGAGTACTTGCAGGGACTGACCCCACGACCTAAATGGTGGAGGGTCGCAGGAAACTTACAAGAGGGTCAACTGTGCCTTCTGAAGAACGAAAATACGCCTCCATCTCGATGGCCGCTGGCCCGGATTACACGCCTGCATCCAGGAGACGACGGCCAGGTACGCGAGGTGGACGTGCGGACTCCAACCAGTAGGCTGACACGACCTGTCGTGAAGATCGTCCCCTTGCCACTGGCTAGGGAGGACCAGGCCACTTCACAAGGTTAAAACATCCCTGCAGTTCTCGCAGTATTGTGACACCAGTGTCATTATCATTGTAAAAATTGTAAATAGTATATACGTAACCATTTACTTACCTTGTAAAATTTTTCGCGCCCACTTAGCGGTTTGCTTTATTTTTTCTCTTTTTTTTGTTTTGTTTCATTTTTCTTTATTATCACGAACTATTATCGCGTAATCAGTTTGCGACATTTTTTTTTGCTATATTAATGCAGAGAAAATATAAGGGACTCATTTTTTTTTGTATACCTGTCAAAGGTTATGAAATCAACATTATTCGCTGTTACTTTACTACTTAAAAGGCGCCTGTTATTCTCATTCAAGAGCGCTAGACAGTAATTCACGTGCGTCTTCCTCTTTATTTTTTCCGTGTGCTTAGTACTCACATTACCACGCGACTTCTTCCCATGCAGCTTCGGATGCTGTGATCAATATCTCGCTGGCCTCGACCTTCTGTCATCACTGCAGGTAGAATTAAGCTGGAACCACTTACGGTTATCACTTACAATAACGTCGCACGAAAGCACTTTTACTTAATATCAATCAGTTGTTCGGTTCGTTACGCGGTCACTACGTACAAGCGCCGCGTGCCATGCGAATCGAACAGATGAGTTGCCAACGCGCGAGACTTATTGACACATGCGATCATTACGCCATCGCCAAACATTGGGAAAACAATTTCGTCGGTACTTAGCGATACCCGACGAAGCGGGCGGAATGTTTGGAAATTCGGCGTGCTTTCCGTGAGAGCGCCCCGCCAATCGCGAGTCCGCGTGGTTGCGCTAACAGCGCACCCAATGTAAAAGCGATCGGCCAATTATAGACTGCCAGCGTATACCGCTGCAGCCTATAATTTTAAAGTATGAACATTGTTTAGTATACATTTAAATTCAACCTGTTGAATTCTAGAAGCTTCATTATTATTATTGTTCGTCCTTTTCGACAAAGGAAATTCTTTTAACCGAAAAGAAGTTTCTAGAATTCAAGAGTGAATAATACCGAGCGCGCAGAAACGCGGAGAGGCAGTCGTCTCTTAGACTCTTCTGTTAAAAATTCACTGTTGCATTCGATTGTGATTTTGGCCTGACGCTGGCCTACGTATCGTCATACGGAACTTTCACTGTCGATTATCAATAAACGCAGTTTAATCAATTTATTCCTTTTCTTTATTTTGCTCTCCTTACTCCATCTCAGTGATTTTCGCACATTTTTTGGTCCTTCGAGCCGGATTCGTTGTCGCGATCTCGTCGTTATCTCCGTCGCGAGTGAGCAAACTCCGGGTGCGTCGAGTGTTCGTGGCAGTGGAATCTGAAAAAGTAAGATGGAGCAATTACTTTCTGCTCAATTGCAAATCCATGGCCGCATCGCCCGTACGATGGAAAATCTCAAGAAGGCGGGAGCCGCCAATATCGGCGTGACCATGGTGCAGTCTTCCCTCTCACTTCTTGAGTCCAAGTGGAAGAGAGCTGAGGAACAACACTAC
>NW_017277208.1:5161-16817 GCF_001594065.2 Cyphomyrmex costatus | reverse complement strand
CTTCACAATCATCACAGGTAATCTTATAAATCACATTGTTATTAGAAAAATGTTTTAATTTATCTTTACCTCTTTTAATAAAACTTTTTAAGGTGTTAGAAATTGAATAGGCTAATTTACATTGAAACATGCTGGAAATAGGAAGGAAACTTTCAGATATGGATTTAACGTAAGGAATTGTGAAATATTTATCTTTCACATGAAAATTCTGTATGATCTGTTTATTATGTATATGATATTTAATTCTTTGTTCAATCGTAGAAAATATAAGAGAAAGAGGATAGGAATTGTTTAAAAAAATTTTAATAGCTTCTGTTATATTATTTTGTTGGAACCGAGGATGTGATAAAAGTAAAATTTTGTCAATAAAACTAATAATAATGCCTTTTTTATGATTAATAGGATGGTTTGAGTGGAAATTAAGGAATCTACCTGAGAATATTTTTTTGTGAAAGTTGTCAAAAATAATTCTGCAATTATCAATAATAATAGTAATGTCAAGAAAGTCTAATCTGTTATCACTGCCAATCTCCATAGTAAATTGTAATCTTCCATGAAAAGAATTGAAGATATTAAGTGTGTCATAAACTTTGTCAGACGGAATAGCAAGAACAATGTCATCAACATATCTATAATAGAACAATGGTTGTACCTTGTACCGATAAACAATTAACAGCTTATTCTTCTAAGTCCTGCATTACTATATCCGCTAATATTGGTGAAAGAGGTGAGCCCATTGGAGTACCAAAAATTTGTTTATAAAATTTACTATTAAAAGTAAAAAAAGTTGAATTTAAGACAAGGCTAACAGCAATGATGAATTCATTTTTAAGAATCTTAGTCTTAGGAGAAATGTGACACCATCTTTTATCTATGCCATCCATAACTAAATTAAAAGGAATATTTGTAAAAAGCGAAACAACATCTAATGAAGCTAGTACATAATGAGAATCAAAATGAGTACCTCTTAATTTGTTAACTAAGTGGAAACTATCTTTGATATGGCTAGGAGCTGGTGGTATGCTACCATTAATTATGTTGTGTAGGAAAAGGGAAAGGTAATATAATGGATTGTTAATAGAGGAAACAATAACTCTCAATGGGTAGCCATCTTTGTGTATTTTTGTTAAGCCATAAGCTCTCGGAATAATACCATCGGTTGTAAGCAGTTTGCTATATGTAAATTTATCAATAAAACCATTGCTCTTCCACCTTGTAAGTAATGTACGTAAATTTTGAGTCAATTTATTAGTTGGATCTTTATCGACAATTTCGTAAGTATTAGTGTCTGATAGAATCAATTCCATCTTTGATATATAAAAATCTTTATTCAGTAAAACAGTAACATTACCTTTGTCGGCATTAGTAATAAGAACGTTAGGATGTTCCTTTATAAATTTTTTGATTGTAAAAAGCGAAACAACATCTAATGAAGCTAGTACATAATGAGAATCAAAATGAGTACCTCTTAATTTGTTAACTAAGTGGAAACTATCTTTGATATGGCTAGGAGCTGGTGGTATGCTACCATTAATTATGTTGTGTAGGAAAAGGGAAAGGTAATATAATGGATTGTTAATAGAGGAAACAATAACTCTCAATGGGTAGCCATCTTTGTGTATTTTTGTTAAGCCATAATTGTAACCATTCTAAAATATTTTTTTCAATAAAACTTGGTGAAGGAAAATTGTTATGAAGTCTATTAAGAATGGGAATAGAATTATTTCTGACATAATTGACAATATTATCAGGACGGCCCCTAATATTACCCTCAATATGCTTAATAAATTCAATAATTGTTCTTTCTTTATTGTATCCATTTATAGGAAGACCAAATTTTTCACCAAGTTGTAATAAGAACTGTACCTTCAAAGGAACGTCAATGTCACTTAAGGGGATCCTAAAGCAGGTCTGTATTACCGACAAAATCGTGTAATTTTTGTATCGTAAATACTTTTTTTGTCATTCACAGATTCGAAAATTCTTTTACAGAATTAAGGTATACGCATTAATACGTATCTGTGAGGTGGTGTTTATGTCGAGAATGACTAAAAATTTTAAAATTGATGCCTTTTTTACCATTTCGTAGTGTGACATGGCGTCTCAGCTGTCAAGTCGTGAAAATATTTGCTTGATATGAAAGCTATGCAATCTATTCTTACGTGAAAGTAGTCTACAGATACGTAGTTTGCACGAACAAACAACGTCGAGTTCTTATAATTAGGATTAAACACTTTATCGCGATGAATTTACGATACAAAAATTGACACGTCCGTGTGACTGCGTAATATAGTGTGCGTGAGATGTTGAGCACAACGTAGCATTGAGTTAGTTGCCGCTTGTCGTGACAGATGGCACCACAAATTGTTTGCTACAGGCTGCGTTCAAAAGCATCATAAGTTTAGTCCAGTATGTCATTAGTGCCCATTTCCACCAATGCAGATTCAATTTGCTCTTCGTCTTTTTCAAGTTCTATAAATTAGAAAAAGATGGACAGAAAATCGAGAGATCCACATTGGTGGAAACGGGCAAAATCTGTTTTTATTTCTACACTGTTTGAACTGGTGATATGGTGCAATAAATTGACGTGAAACAAATATATACATTATCTTTTACTGTAAAAATTCTTCATTTATGAATATGTAATTACATAATATTCATAAACATGCATAATTATACATAAAATATGTCCATACATATTCATATACATCCTTTTTACTTTTGCGAAATTACTTTTTAGTGTAATAAAAATGACAAATAATAATGAGAAAACAAAAAAATTGAAGGGATAATTTTCGTATTATCTGTTTTAGAAATAATCCAGTTTGGATAAATGTAAAAGAAATGTTTATACACAATTATATATAAAAACATAATTATGTATGAGCAATTTTTTTACATTTCTCCAAACTTTTTTTTCTAAAACAAATAATGCGAAAATTATCCCTTCAATTATATTTAATATTTTCTCGTAAATATCATTTTTTTTACAGTAAAAAATTATTTTACAAAAATGTATATGAACATATATGGACAAATTTTATGTATGTATAAAATTCCCTGATAAAAAAGTTGATAAAGAACGAAAGAACAATAGCATTTCTATCAATTTGTATTGTTTTATATACATTTATATTATTTTCTATCATCGATTTCGCGATCATCACGATTGATCGGCTATGAATTCTATCGTATTTTATAAAATTCTATAAGATTTATGCAAGATTTCTATAAGATTTGATTCAAATTAGTGAATTTACTAATCAGATTCCGTATTCAAAACATGATAGGATTTTTCTATCGTTCTCTATCAACTCTTTTTATCAGGGAGGAAGAGGAAAGAAAGGAGGGGACAAAATAATAAAGTCGTAATCATATTAGGTGCATCCAGAAGCACAATCGCTCACTGAGATTTTTTATCTGAGATTAGCATATTTCATTACATCTAAAAATATATAGACCAAAAGCAAGTACAAAAGCACTGAGCACTCAGTCAGTGATCGTACTTCTGGATGCATCCATAACTGCGTTCAGCAGGAAAAGCAGCTTTGCAACTGTTGTAACATTCTACATGATTGCTCTTACTTCTTCTGGATCTAAAAGTACAAACCAATCACATTCAAGAATTTTACAACAATTGCAAAGCTGCTTCTTCTACTAAACGCAACCATTGTAGACTCTGACAATTCGAGTTAGCGTTGCCGATTAATTTTTATTCATGAGTCTGGAATCTGAGTCAGGATGGTGTTCCACACTTATTGTAGATCCGGGATTGTGGAATGCCAGAGGCTGCTATTTCATTTGTGCGTTTTTGTCGTACAATAAATTTTTCAAACTTATTGATTAGCTATAGGATACAGAAATCCGAAGACGTCTCTGTCCTGCACACATTTGTCGTACGACAAAAACATATGTATGAAATGACACCCTGATGACAAAGTCAAGTCAGAGGCGAGAGTCTGTATTTATGTAATAAAAACTATAAAATAATGTATCCGAGGATCAAATAATTGAGAGTCAAACGTGGAATATTTATTCTTTAAAAATATTGAACGTTTTGACTCTACTTTGGAGTCATCTTCAGCATAATCTCTGTACTCCTCCGAATGTTTGAGACAAAGTCACCATCAAATTTGCAGATCTGATGTGCGATCTCAAACTTCAAAGAAAGGTCATTACAACAATATAATTTAGATTAAAATTCACAAAATTATAATTTTAAAAATTAATACGTCATTCTTATAAAATAATAAAAGTTATCTTTTATGTTTGTTTTATGCTTATATGAGATAACTTTTATTATTTTATAAGAATGACGTATTAATTTTTAAAGTTATAATTTTGTGAATTTTAATCTAAATTATATTGTTGTAATGACTTTTCTTTGAAGTTTGAGATCGCACATCAGATCTGCAAATTTGACTTGCAAATGGTGACTTTGTTTCAACCATTCGGAGGAGTACAGAGATTAATTATGCTGAAGATGACTCCAAAGTAGAGTCAAAACGTTCAATATTTTTAAAGAATAAATATTCCACGTTTGACTCTCAATTACTTGATCCTCGGATACATTATTTTATGGTTTTTAAATATCGAGAGTATAATAAGGAAATTACACTTGGCTTTATTATGTAATAAAAATATTACAAATAATGAATGAAAAAAAAAGATATATTTTTATACAAACTATAAAATTATAAAAATTAAAATTATACTAATATTTTATACTTATTACTTACTATACTATTACTATACTATTACTTACTTACTATTTTTACTTATTACTTACTATACTTACTTATTTATACTTATTATTTATTACTTCTTACTTTTTTGTATGCTTATTTTTTATATTAATTATATTATATTTATACTTTTATTTATATTATACTCTATTTTATAATCTGTAGCCATAAGTTGGTGCCGGCACATCTTTTATACTTATTACTTACTATACTATTACTATACTATTACTATACTATTACTTACTTACTTACTTACTATACTATTACTATACTATTACTTACTTACTATTTTTACTTATTTATACTTTTATTTATATTATACTTAATTCTATTTTATAATCTGTAGCCATAAGTTGGTGTCGGCATATATCCTGTCGGTGCCGGCACGTATCCCGTAGATGCCGATACGTATCCCGTCGGTGTCGGCACGTATCCCGTCGGTGCCAGCACGTATCCCGTCAGTGCCGGCACGTATCCCGTCGGTGCCGGGACATACTCCGTCGGTGCCGGGACGTACCCCGTTGGTGCCGGCATGTATCCTGCCAATGAGGAGTAAGGTGCAGATGGTATGGTGGCAGCGTACTCCGTTGGTGGCACATATCCTACCGGTCCAGGCATCGTGTATACCGGCGGTGTGCACGTTGGTTGTACGTACATACTGCTGGCATACATTTGCTTTCGCTCCTTGCGCCTCTTCTTCTGCATCAAGCGATGCACCGCCTGATTGATTCGCTAAAACAAAATTTCAATATTATTATTATTATTTGCAAACATCGATACTAAACAAAAGTTATTGATACATTATTAATATCATTAGGCCCTGCGTACAATAGAGGAACAGAAATAGATAAGATATTAGCCTATATCAGATACCAGTTACACAGAAATATACGGTTTCTGATAGGTTACTTGTTTCCTCAATTGTGCGCGGGACCTTACATGAACAGTAATAGAAAGACAACTGTATTCAAAACCCCAATAATTAGTTCTATTTTATACCTTTACAATGTAATAATTTTTCAAAAATAAACATTTTTATCTTTAATTTTTTTCTAGAAATGTTTATTATTACCCCAAAATTTGGACACACATAGATAATAATTAAAATATTTGAGAAATTTAAAAATATAAATGTATATAATATAAAATTACTTATTTATTCAATAGTCATTTTAAGTGTCCACTATTTATTATTATATAGTCTATACAAAATTAAAGAACCGCCTGTTCTATTCTATAAAAATAGATAAATTTAAAAAAAATATAATTTTAGATAAGATCAATTACGAGCAAAAAATTAGATTTCAATATAATATTATTATTCAGTATAATAGATATTTAATATAATAATATTTATAAAAATAACAAACGTTTTGACTCGCAGTCTCTTCAGTGTAATAATATTATACAACATTTACGGTTATAAAATACATTTGGAATGTCAACTCAATAACTATCAAAAATCAGCTACAACATTCTTTATTTCAATTGTCATAAATCTCTTCCATCAATTCGGAAACAATATAGCTCTGATCTAATATGTCCAAAAATTATATTTTGATTATAACGGAAATTTGTCTCTCTACGAGAATCTCATTGTCTAAAGGTTAATCAAAGTCAAAACGTGAATAAAATGTAATTGTATTAATTCAATCGAAAGTATGTTACTCAATAATGTCAGAAATCACCAAATGCTTAGAATAATCTAATCATATATTATGTTCTTTTGCAGTTGTCTTCTTGTTTGTCCAACGTATGTCATCTCATATTCCTTACAATTTATTTTATAAACCGCATGGCCAGTGTTCGATCTTATCTGGATAAAATTATCTAGATGATCATCTAGATGAAATTTTGATGCCATCTCATCTTTATCTAGATAATAAAAATATTAATTATCTTTATCTGCATTTTAGATGAAAAAAAGTATCATCTTTATCTAGAATAATGTTTAGATACTTTGGTTCATATTTTACATTGCTAAAAATGTGAAAATATTATAATTTTTTCTTCTATGCAGTTAATGTTTACAGAAAAATTTTCAGCCTCAGGAAGAGAGTGAGTGCATCTAATATAGCATATATAATCATTCACATTGCTCTCAAGTGATCTTTTTATTCCTGCACTAGGACACTCAATTCTGATTGATTAACCCAGAGCTGCCCAAAGTCGGTGTTTTTTTTTGCTCGAAATCGAAATGTATCGTGTCGGTATTTACGCTCTACTGTTCCTACTTCTCACTTCGTTGATGTTTTATCGTAGTGCGCGATGCTCGATTCATGGATGACACTAATCCGAAATCGAAAAAAGTTTTTGACCTGTGTCTTTCACTATATTTAAAAGAATGTTATTATTAATATTATAAGATACACTATTATTCATAACCGTAATGATTATGACATGCTTGCTTTCATGCAACTAATATAGAGGAAAAGGACTGTATAGAATTTTTATGTGTTCTTCATTATTTTTTTGAAAATTGTGAGAGACATTGTAAGAGACAAACGAAGTATTATCTACATATTAAAATTGTAAAATTTAATATTTCACGGTGGTCCTCGATTGAATTCAACCCTGACTTTCCTGCACCTCTGATTTTCCTTCTGGAATTGGTTTTGGAACATTTCAGGACCATTTTGCAATAAATATTAAAATCGAAGAGTGAGCACTTTTTTTTAAATCGAGTTTTTATGTTTCAATGTGAACGAATTTTAATTATTTTGCATATTTTTTAAAATTATATATTTACATGCGTTTGTGCGTGTGCCTGTATGTGTATGTGTGAGTATGTGTGGATGGGTGTGGTGGTGTGTGTGTGTGTGTGTTTTTTTTTGTACGTAAACAATCGCGCGGTTACGTGTTATATGCGTTCATAAATATATAAGTATAGTAAGTTCTTCATTTTATATTTTAGTTTCAATTAACTAATTGCTATTTGTTACATATATATTTAATTCGAAGAAAATATATACAATAATTACATTTCGTTCAGTACTTAATTACCTTCCACATGTACGCTTGAAATGATTATATTGAAACTATGGATTAAAACTTAAAAACTCGATTTAAAAAAAAGTGCTCACTCTTCGATTTTAATATTTATTGCAAAATGGTCCTGAAATGTTCCAAAACCAATTCCAGAAGGAAAATCAGAGGTGCAGGAAAGTCAGGGTTGAATTCAATCGAGGACCACCGTGATTTTTTAATTATTTTGAGAAAAAACTGATTCTTAATTTATAAATAGTCTTAAAAATAAAAAATTATCTGGAATTTTTTAGATGAATTGTCAGATAAATTTATCTATATTATCTAGATTAATTTAAATGTAATCATCTTTATCTTATCTAAGATAAATTTCCAAATTTTCATCTTATCTTTATCTAGCTAATTTTAAAATCATCTATGCACAACACTGCGCATGGCTTTTGTTAATGTTTTTTTGTGTTGTCTTTTTTTGAAGAACGGTAACTTATTGATGTAACAGATCTATTGATAAATGAAGTGGCCTTTTGAGAAATATCTTTTACATATGGAATCACCAAGAAATCTTTCTTTTTTATTTTGTTTTTTGTAAATCTGTATTGTTTTATTTTCAACTGACAAATTTTTCTATAGTTTATGGCAATAAAAATGTACTCAAGAGAATAACCGTGGTTTTTGCCTATTGAAATTGGTATTCATAAATTCTTCTTTTGGAATATTAGCGGAATCTTCAATAAAATCTCATCGTTTTCAATGCCTATTATAGCCAGATAATAGGAAAAACATTTTTTGGACATTTCGTTGATTATAAAGGATAACAAAATAATTATAGATTGGTACTACAAAAATACCTTCTCAGAACGTTATTTACCTTTCGCTCAAACCATCCAAATTGCTAAAAAATAGGAACCATTTTTGGTTTATTGAATACAGCTATTCTATTGTCACATCCTTCATTTACAAGAAAATATAGAATTGTGTAAACATGCTAATTAACAACGGTTATCCTCTTAAATATATTTTTATTGCCATAAACTATAGAAAAATTTGTCAGTTGAAAATAAAACAATTGATGTTAACAGATTTACAAAAAACAAAATAAAAAAGAAAGATTTCTTGGTGATTCCATATATGTAAAAGATATTTCTGAAAAAACCACTTCATTTATCAATAGATCTGTTAAATCAATTACTTACCGTTCAATTATTAAGGTAAAAAAAGACAACAAAAAAACATTTA
This sequence comes from Cyphomyrmex costatus, assembly GCF_001594065.2. Taxonomy (NCBI): domain Eukaryota; kingdom Metazoa; phylum Arthropoda; class Insecta; order Hymenoptera; family Formicidae; genus Cyphomyrmex; species Cyphomyrmex costatus. The sequence continues at coordinate 7,851 of NW_017277208.1, read as the reverse complement.
CAAAAGCCATGTGGTTTATAAAATAAATTGTAAGGAATATGAGATACGTTGGACAAACAAGAAGACAACTGCAAACTAGACTTAGAACATAACATATGATTCAAATTCTTCTAAGCATTTAGTGATTTCTGAACATATTATTCAGTCCAAACATACTTTTGATTGGGATAATCATGGATATAGAACATAACTACAATAAAAGGTTATTTCAGAAGTAATACATATAAAAGAACAAAGAAAAGGTTTAAATTACATGAAAGACATTGAATTATTAGAAGACTCATGTGCGGGCATGTGCCTCTATGCGCTATGTGTAGCGCTATTTTCTCTTATGAAAGCCTTGTGGCTCAAGTATTAATTGGCTATGCTTGATGCAGCGTGTGATAATGCTCGAAGGACCAGTGTTGGCAAGAAGCAACACGAAAACATAGTTGATAATGATACTTATTTATTCTTATTAAACTCATGCATGTGCATGCTTGACAAGCGTAGAACACAGAAGGTGAACTAGTGCAAACTTAAACGACTATATAATAAGCGTAAAGAAAAATCATGCTGCTGCATGCTTGGACGAAAACGAACTAGGAAGAAGAAGACGGAAGTGGCGAACGAACAGATACGGAAGCGAACGAACGCAAACGAACGCAGAAACGAACGCTGATAAGCGAACGCGGAGGAGAAGGGGAACGCAGGTAGCGCTCTTTTCAGAAGGAGGGAGCGTGGCAAAGCGAGCGAAAATACAAAAGTGTAAACGTGCATAGCGCGTACAAACCGCCGCCCTTGAAAGCTTCGGCTTTCAACAAATAATGTTATGTTTACGCAATTCAAAAGTACAAAATAATAGTGTAGATTAATGAAATGATACGAGCTTAGTTACTGTCAAAGGGAAGAACGCATAATCGTGTAATGGGACGCTTATAAATGCCAGACGATGTGCGAATTGTGACTGTACGAACAATGTTGTCATTACCGGGATGTAATTCGACGATTCTAGCGAGAGGCCAAGAAAGAGGCGAAGCAGAATCCTCTCTTAGAAGGACCATCTGTCCGACATGTAATGGATTTTCCTTAATTGTCCACTTATTTCGCTGCTGGCAATAATGCAGATATTCCTTTGACCATCTTTGCCAAAAGTGTTGACGTATTTGCTCCACCCGTTGCCAACGAGAGAGCCTAGTAATCGGGATTCTTTCCAATGATGGTTCAGGGTACGATGTCAATGGTGCTCCGATTACGAAGTGACCTGGAGTAAGTGGCGTAAGGTCGGCCACGTCAGATGAAACGGGTGTGAGAGGACGCGAATTAAGAATCGCTTCAATTTGGATAACTAGTGTTTCTAGCTCCTCGTATCTTAGATGCGCCTCTCTAGTAACTCGATAGAGATGACGTTTGGCTCCCTTGACGGCAGCTTCCCATAGTCCACCATGATGGGGCGCTCTAGGGGGTATGAAGCGCCATCTGATTCCTTTAGAGGACACGTAGTTAATAATCTGTTGATGGCTTTCTTGATTTTTGAACAATGCGGCTAGCTCGTTTAATTCTCTTTGAGCTCCTTTGAAATTTAAGCCATTATCCGAATGAATGATAGTTGGGCATCCTCGTCTAGAAATAAAACGCTTTAAAACATTAAGAAATGCTTTAGTGGATAAATCAGTTGCTAGTTCAATGTGAACAGCTGTTGAGGCGAAGCAAACAAATATTGCAATATAACATTTTAATAGCTTAGAAGTTTTTCTTAAGCCTTCTTTATAGTAGAGAGGACCCGCGTAGTCGACTCCGCAATTTTCGAAAGGACGCTCGGGAATTGTGATCCTGGATTCGGGAAGGTTCCCCATTAGCGTGGATGCCATCTTAGGTGAGCTTCGAAAGCAAACAATGCATTTGCGAGTAATTTGTCGTACAACGTCCCTTGCAGCTATGAGCCAATAATTTTGTCGAACAGCAGATAACGTGGCGTGGGGCCCTGCATGAAAGTGTTTCTCGTGCTCGTGTATGATGATGAGACGAGAAAACGGATGATTTCCAGGCAATAGAGCTGGATATTTGGCATTGTACGGGAGATGCGATAATTTGAGTCGACCTCCTACTCTCAGAATTCCTGCTGCATCGATAAACGGATTTAATCGTACGATTGGGCTATTTTTGTTAAGATTTTGTTGTCTGGAAAGCGAGTCCAATTCCTTAGGAAAATGCAGTCTTTGAACTATTTTCAACAAAATCTTGATGGCGTGGTCCGTTTCATCAGGAGTTATGACAAGAGTTTTATTGTTAGCAGATTGTAGCTCCTGATCAGGCTTGATTCTTTGTTTTAATTTGTTGAAAAATCTAAAGATGTATGCTGCGATTCGAACAAGTTTCATGAAACTTGAGAAACGCTCGAAAATATCAAAGTATGGCAGCGTAGCAGTAGCTGATGTGATAGCAGAAGATTTGTATTCAGGTATATCTCATTTGTTGATAGTGAATGGAAATTAAGGCCATTGCCCCTTGTCAAGTTTCAGCCAAGCGGGCCCCGACCACCAAAGATGCGCATGTGGCAATGCAGCCGGAGATATGCCTCTGGATAAAAGATCAGCTGGATTGTCCTGACTGGATACATGATGCCAGTCTTGTATAGTGGTTAATTGTTGGATATCGCCAACACGATTGGAGACAAATGTCGACCATGTACGACTAGATGATTGCAGCCA
>NW_017277208.1:0-945 GCF_001594065.2 Cyphomyrmex costatus | reverse complement strand
TGTGCCTCTATGCGCTATGTGTAGCGCTATTTTCTCTTATGAAAGCCTTGTGGCTCAAGTATTAATTGGCTATGCTTGATGCAGCGTGTGATAATGCTCGAAGGACCAGTGTTGGCAAGAAGCAACACGAAAACATAGTTGATAATGATACTTATTTATTCTTATTAAACTCATGCATGTGCATGCTTGACAAGCGTAGAACACAGAAGGTGAACTAGTGCAAACTTAAACGACTATATAATAAGCGTAAAGAAAAATCATGCTGCTGCATGCTTGGACGAAAACGAACTAGGAAGAAGAAGACGGAAGTGGCGAACGAACAGATACGGAAGCGAACGAACGCAAACGAACGCAGAAACGAACGCTGATAAGCGAACGCGGAGGAGAAGGGGAACGCAGGTAGCGCTCTTTTCAGAAGGAGGGAGCGTGGCAAAGCGAGCGAAAATACAAAAGTGTAAACGTGCATAGCGCGTACAACTCATATTCAGACATTCTAAAAGATATTTCTGTGCTAAAACATAAGAACCAATAATAACGAAAAACTTTCTGTTATGTTATACTAATAAAATCACATGCTTACTATTGTACCTAATTCTCTACATCAAACATGTTTTCTCTCAGTCGTCATTGTGACTATAAACATGGTCTATTAGTTGTGGTAAATTTCTTTCCGATTTGGAAGACACTGTTTCAATCTATTTGATACTGTCAGTTTCGTTTTTAAAAGAAATAACATATATAAAAATTTAAACTACATGAATTAATAATTACATTTTATTCACGCTTTGACTTTGATTAATCTTTGGACAATGAGATTCTCGCAGAGAGACAAACGATTAATTTCCATTATAATCAAAATATAATTTTTGGACATATTAGATCTATTGTTTCCGAATTGATGGAAGAGATTTATGACAATTGAAATAAAGAATGTTGTAGCTGATT
>NW_017277207.1:0-450 GCF_001594065.2 Cyphomyrmex costatus | reverse complement strand
GTAAAGTTAGACATACTTATATCAAACATTTTTTTTAACTGGCACTTCACCCTTGTAACAAGAAGGTTAGTACTCATTTCGGGGGGGATTTTCCGGTCCAAGTGGGTGAGCATTGAGATTTCGTTGTACATATTTTGAAATCACATAAATAAAAAAACTTTTGGAGCCTAAAATCAATTCGCTATCTTCTGTTTAATTGGCACTTTTTACTCTTGCACTGTTGGTATAATATGTATCGAAACAATAATTTTAATGTATGATATTGAAAGCACATTAAAACCACGTAATTTTACTAAACTAGTTTTACGATTTTGTTTATGATTGAATAAAGAATTCTAACTTATAATTAAGCTAGCACCCCCACCATTAATAGTAATTTTTCCTAAGCCGTTCGAGCACACAAATTAGAGCTCATATAGTTAGCACGGTTAGCACACAAGTAATTCTGGC
>NW_017277206.1:0-455 GCF_001594065.2 Cyphomyrmex costatus | reverse complement strand
TCCCGCATCGAGCATTCTGACAAGGTCATCGAGCACGATCCGGCTGCCTGCCAGGGTTGCGGAGGGGATCTCACCGGTGCTGCTGTGGCGGGAGTAGAGGCCAGGCAGGTGTTCGATATCCCGCCCGTGAATGTTGTCGTGATCGAGCATCGCCTGACCTCGCGGTGTTGCCCATGCGGGACTGTGACCACTGCTGCTGCGCCTGCTGGGGTGGTGGCACCGGTGCAGTACGGGCCGCGGATCACCGCGGCATGTGTGTACTGTCCGCGGGACAGTTTCTGTCCCTGTCGCGGACTGCCGGTGCCGTGTCTGCCCTGTTCGGGGTGCCGGTCTCGGAAGGCACGATCACCACGATGACGGCCCGGTCCGCGAACGCGCTCACAGGCTTCCTCGATGATGTGCGAGAACGGATCGCGGGCGCGGGCGTGGCCGGGTTCGATGAGACCGGGCTCCGC
>NW_017277205.1:0-263 GCF_001594065.2 Cyphomyrmex costatus | reverse complement strand
TAAAATGTATTTATACAATAGAGACAGCTTACATCAAATTCGAAGGCAGCTTACAAAAGATTTAAACGTTTCGACTCAATTCGAATCATCCTCATTGCCTATTTATTATTAAATTATTTTATTGGATGTCATAAATTTCAGTTACAAGAGCAAGAATGTACAGGATAGAAATTTTAATGTCCCTCAATTTTCTTTTCTGACTTTTACAAAAAAATGTTTTAAACTAAAGTTATAGACTACGTTTACCAATTATAGCTGTTTCT
>NW_017277204.1:0-959 GCF_001594065.2 Cyphomyrmex costatus | reverse complement strand
TACTAATTAGATGTAAGAACTCACGGAGCACTCAGGAACGATTGTAATACTGAATGCACTCATTAAAGAATATATTTTTAAAGTAATTGATATACTCTTAATTTTAAATTATATTTAATTAATAATATTATGTATCTTGCAGGTATATTAGGAGAGAATATAGAATGTGTTATTCACACTTTACAATTTATAATTCATAATTGTATTTTTAAAAATCAAAAGTTCATTCACATTTTAAGAAAATGTCAGAAAATTATTGAACATTTTAATCAGTCTTTACTTGCTTACTCGAAACTCAGTAGCATCCAGAAAACTTTGAAATTGGCAAATCATAAATTAATTTACGATGATACAACACGATGGAATTCTACATTTTATATGTTGTCAAATCTTCATGAACAACGACAAGCAATAACTGCACATGCTGCGGACAGAGATATACCAACCCTTACAGTTATGCAATGGAGTATAGTAGAGTTTTACGTGTTCTCCAACCATTTGAAGAAATAACTAAAATATTAAGTTCTGATTGTGAGACAATTTGGTATGTTATTCCAGCAATTTTTATTCTATTTGCATTTGTATCTTACAAAATGACAAAAAGATGCTGGAATAGTAATGTTAAAGGAAGATCTCAAAAAAGCAATGGAAGAACGATTGTTCAATTCTGCAGGTATTGTTGTAATATTTATTATTTTTTATTATTATATTTACAATGTTAATTATTTAATATAAATTAATTTTTTATTGTTATATAGGATTCAAAGATCGAAAATATTTTGTACTAGCTACCGTTTTACGTCCAAGATTCAAAATAAAGATTTTGTCAGATGAAAATAAAGCCAAGCAATGGATCATTACTGAATTACTTGAAATAAATAATACAGTCGTCGAAGATATAAATCAGGAGACGCGGTAGCGTCTCCGGCCATGTTCAAAAAAACTGTGAACGCTACAAG
>NW_017277203.1:0-590 GCF_001594065.2 Cyphomyrmex costatus | reverse complement strand
GAAGGTATAACTTACCTTTATATCTCACAGACGCGACAATAATTTGTTGTGATCGCTTAGGTAGTGCGTAAAGAAATTAGTATCAGCCCACATAATCAGCCGTGGTGGTTGATAAAATTTTGATTTTTGGAATTTGGCCACCACGACATAACAATGTATATATAATTATATAAACGCGAATACTTAGCTAGCAAGAAATATAACGCATAAATATAATTTTCTACCCAACAAACTATGAATTATTATGTTGTCTAATATAATAAAGTGATTAAAACTAATTTGGTTAACATATGCATACATATAATTGCGAGTACCTACATGTTAATATATTATTACTAGCGCATCTTATTTCTATGCTGTTTTGCAGCTTGTCCCTTATATAACTATATGAAGGTATTACAAAATAGGATCTTATATTTAATACCTAATCTTTCATTAATATTTTGGTTATATATATATATATGATGCTGGAGTAAAGGTAAATGACAATTATAAAGATTATATTGATTCAACATATTTTAATGAACCTTATGAGCGATTGATTAAGTACTGTGAAACTTCCTATTATTAATGTCGGATAATTAATGCTT
>NW_017277202.1:0-613 GCF_001594065.2 Cyphomyrmex costatus | reverse complement strand
ATATTACCAGGAAAAATTACCATTTTTCATTTATTTAATAATTTTGACTTTTTAATAATTTTGTTTCATAATATGCAATCGCGTTAACCAAAAAAAATTAATATGTTGTTTTAAATCTGACGTGTCAATATTAGACGGTTAGTGAAAGCAGCCTTGGGGATTGTTATCAAAACAACACATCAAATGGAAGGGCGAATGCGAGTCGCACGTCCCCCCCGCGCCAGGCTCACCGATAAACCGTGCAGTCATCATTTAAATACATATTAAATAAAATTATTATTTTAAATACTACCGACTGCTGACCGATATGACGTACATATATTTAAAACTATCGCAGTACTATCACGAGTTAAATTGTTAATATATTACCACGAAAAGTAACTGATTATTAATTAAAGTTGCTAGTACACAGTGAATATACAAAAAGTGTACGTAACTGTCGGCCGATTTTCGAATCGCCTCCGCTTTCCGCTGTATCCCTCACCACATATTTAATACATATTAAATACATATATACATATTTGAAATATATATATTTTAAATAATTTTGTTATGTATGTTTATTTTGAATTTGCACCTTGAATGATCTATTAGTTACTTTTCGTGGTACATA
>NW_017277201.1:14897-21633 GCF_001594065.2 Cyphomyrmex costatus | reverse complement strand
TTTCTTGCCCCTCGGACGTTTGAAGCAGATGTCGGATGGATGTTACAAGCGGTTCATTGGCAACCTCGAATACTTCTTCGACGGATGGAGCGTGGTCGTACGATAACTCGCGCGATCCTGTTATTTCAGACAATTCATTCAAAGTGGATGGTACAGTTTTTTATTTATTCAACGCTGATTTCACAGGTGTTGAAGCCTGTATAGGACTATCGTACGAAGCGTTCGGTCGTTTTCGCTTCGGTTTCGGTTCCTCGTCTTTCTCCGAAAAGAATGTTTCAATGTTGATAGGATCCTTGGACGATTCAACAGTGTTTTCAACAATTTGTTTCAACGGTTCGGTAATAGGTTTAAAGTGTCTCTCCAACGCGATCTCCTCCTCCATTTTACCAGTCTTCAAAGCGCGATACTTTTTACGAATTGAATCGCTCGTTTTCGCAATCTCCATGGCTATCTTCTCGTGATCTTTGGTGCTATCCATGTTGCACAGTCAGCGTATCGATGACAACTGATCGCTTCACGGTACCGCAAAGTCATTAAATCCTTTTCTGTATCGTCCGTTAGCAAGCGCACTGTCCTTATCAATTACGAGAAATCCATACTTTTGCTGCCAACATTTACGACACAAATTGCAGAAATCTTCGTATAACATGTCGGTATTGACATGATCGTTGTACACGCGTTTCAGGTTGGTTCCATCCTGGTTAAACAGAAACAACAGATTTGTATTGTCACGTATAAGATGCTTCGGTATCTTTGCATAAGTCTGACAGAGATAGAAGCAGTCAACGTTCGCGTGGCGACCCATTGCAAAGTACTCTCTTATCGCGTCTTGCTTGTCGCATGCCACGTCATCAAAGATAAAGATTGAATTCGGAAGCGCCTCGCTCGGTGGAATGATCTCGCTGTTATTGGAGAATGTAAAATAGTTTATTTCTTCGATCGGTGCTAATAAATTTTCGAGATATCGATACTTTGGTTGTTGCAGAGATTTTGAATAAACGTATACGTTTTCGAAGCGTACACCGTTCGGGCTCTCCAACAAACTTATCAGTACATTCGTCTTGCCGCAATTCGATGGGCCGCAAATGATTGCGCGAACAGAACTCGGCAGCATCTTGCCATGCTTGCGCATCTCTTTATTGGTTTGCACTTTACCATCTAGATTCGTCACATTGATAGATTGCGACTGGTGCACGAACCGCATATTTTCGCGTTACACAAGAAACTGGAAAAGATGTCGCGAGCGGGCCTATTTATAGAGCTACGTAGAGCGTAATCGCTCAGTAATCAAAATGTTTCTCATCGTGTCGAATGATTTAACCTCCAAAGAATTGGAATATATACCGAAAATTGTTTTACTGCGAGAGTTTGAGAATTGTATAGATCTGCTGTGGGATAGACTACCTGAGCATATACGAGCCGATTCGGAGGTACAACGACACCGTCGGTGTCTGAAGCATTACAATTTGCCGAGTCATCAAACGCATATCGACGGTCCAGCGCCGTTGATAAAGAATTGTAGCGAATGCCGTCGAGAGGCAGAGGTTTGTTAAATAAAGCGATAAACGCGCTTCCTTTCGAACTGCACATTCCCGGTTACCAGTTTTGTGGACCGGGGACGCGTTTGGAGAAACGATTAGCTAGAGGCGACAGAGGGATTAATCCATTGGACACGGCGTGTCGCGAACACGATATAGCGTATTCGCACAACAACGGTCTCACTGAACGTCACGCGGCTGATAATATACTCGCTGAGAAGGCGCGGAAACGCATTACCGACGAGAGAGACGCCACCACAGCTGTTTGGGCGGCTATGAAGGCTAAAACGAAGATGGGTATGGGCATGAAAATAAAGAAGCGAAAGAGTAATAGGATACTTCCGATAGCGAAACGCGGCGGTATCCTGCCTGTTCTTCCGCTGCTGGGCGTCCTCGGGTCGTTGGTCGGTGGAGCGGCGGGAGTCGCCAAGGCTGTAAATGATAGCAGAGCAGCGGAGCGTCAGCTGGAAGAAATGCAACGTCATAATCGCGTCATGGAAGGTCACGGTGTTTATCTCGCTCCCTACAAGCGTGGACGAGGAGTAGTAAAGAGAAAAAAAAAAACGTCGATGAGACGTTAAAAGTATCAACGGGTGTAACTACCAACGTGCAACTGCTACAACTTGCAAATCGTATGCGCATTCCGTATATCAGAGGTATCTTTATGCGTACGACATTACTGGTGGAAGGAGTACATCGAAACGAGAGCGGTATCGTGAATCTAGACAACGCAGAGGGACCCGGTACGCATTTTGTAGCGTACGCGAAAAGGGGGAATCGTGTCATATATTTCGACAGTTTTGGTAACCTCCGGCCGCCGAAAGAACTCGAGCGATATCTAACAAACTGTGTAATCCCATACAATCACATACCTTATCAACGTTACAATCAGAGCAATTGCGGACGGTTGTGTCTACAGTTTCTACGGACGAGTGATAACCAATTTAAAGACTGACATTGCGCGGTTTAACTCAGTATTCGTTCAAACATGTCGCTGACGTTTACGCTGACGGGCAAAAGTAGTGTTCTAGCCGTGAGCTATTTTCCGGCGGTAGATTTGAGCGATGGCGATTACGAGCTCGGTCTGACTGACTTTGAAACGTATTATCCTCTACCGAATGTAAATTCACCAAACAACAAGTTTTATTTCGACAATGAGGAAATTGTGATTCCCGAAGGATCGTACGAACTGCGTGATATAGAACGGTATTTAAAGCGCGAAATTTTACGTTCTCGAGGTGTGAAGAGTAAGGAGGACGAAGAGTTTCCGCTGGTGATTCGCGCCAATAACAATACGATGAAGAGTGAGATCAAATGCGTCTATTCGATAAATTTCACCAAACCTTACAATATTGGACAGCTGTTGGGATTTTCATCAAATCGCGTGCTCGAACCGCAACAGTGGCATGAATCAAATGTGCCGATAAATATCATCAACGTAAACATTATTCGTATCGAGTGCTCCGTGACTGCGGGTGCGTACAGCAACGACAAGTGCGTGCACACGATACACGAGTTTTCACCGATTGTCCCACCAGGATATAAGATATCGGAAAGGCCGACGCAAATCATTTACCTTCCTGATCGTCGTACGGAGCATTACGGATCTGACGATTCGCGTGGTGGTTCAAGACGGCCGATTGCTCGATTTTCGTGGAGAGGAGATTACCGTTAGATTGCATGTACAAAGACGACGGCGCTAACGTGAGATGCTTGTGCTGACCGAACAACCGAAACAGACGAGAGATTTTAACGTAGAGATTTTATCTAGAAAAAGACTCAGTGCGTCCAACGTTGCATTTTTAAAGTCGTTGGGTTTTATCGTACGAAATGGCTGATATCTTAAACATTGTCGGTGATCCGATCTTTGACGATCGCATCGTCAAGTTTGAATTTCATACGTACAATCCATACGCCAATACCACGTTTGGACATAGCGACGAGATACGAATACCTATTCAGCAGCAGGATTTATACACGTTGCCATGCGAAAGTTTTCTCTACATTGAAGGAAGATTGACTGTGAAGAAGAAGGATGATGAGACGCCAACAACGCTTGGAAATAATTGCATAGCGTTCATGTTTGATGAAATTCGGTATGAACTCAACAGTGTGGAGATTGATCGCAACAGAAATGTTGGAATTACCAGTACCCTCAAGAACTATGTATCGTTGACGTATGACAAGTCTTTGATTGCGCTAAACACTGGGTGGAATTCTAGATCCGACATAACGGAAGGTTACTTTAACTTTTGCGTACCGCTCAACATGCTGTTGGGCTTTTGCGAGGATTACAAACGCGTGATTGTTAACGCTCGCCATGAATTGATTTTGATACGAGCGAGCAACGATAACAATTGTATACTGGGAAATTCAGCGACTGAGCCGGAGGTTGAACTGATCAAAGTACAATGGCGGATGCCTCATGTTATGCTAAACGAGATCACTAAACTATCAATGCTGCGAGCATTGGAAAGCGGTCGTTATCTCAGTATGAGTTTTCGCTCATGGGATCTGTACGAGTATCCTCTGTTACAGAGTACGACGAAGCATACATGGTCTGTCAGAACGACGACTGAACTCGAGAAGCCGCGTTACGTTATCTTTGCTCTTCAGACCGGTCGAAAAAATATCATGTCTCAAGATGCGAGCGTGTTTGATGATTGTAAATTGAGTAATGTGAAGCTTTATCTCAATTCAGAGTTTTATCCGTACGGTGATTTGAATCTCGATTTCGACCAAAAGAGATACGCTCTCCTGTTTGATATGTACGCGCGTTTTCGTAAGGCATATTACGGAATCGACTGCTTCGAAACGCTGCTCAATGTACTCTCGTTTATCGAGAAAGGACCGTTTGCTGTCATTGACTGCTCGCGACAAAACGAATCCGTCAAGAGCGCTACCGTGGATGTGCGAATAGAATTTGACTGCAAGGAGAATGTACCCGCCAATACTACCGCCTATTGCCTCATCATACACGATCGTGTTATCGAATACTGCCCGCTGTCAAACGTAGTGCGCAAGATTATGTAAATTGCACCGTCAGCAGTTATCTCCAATTTAAGAGAGATTAACACTGATTATGAGTGCAGTTTCGAATAAATGCTCGCCATGATCATACTAACGTTTGTGGATCTACAAGGATTCGTCGTAGACAAAAAATTTATCGTCAAGGAAGTAGCGGTGTTGAAAAGAGGAACTGTTATCACACACTACATTTTTTCATGTCCTATACCATGGAATTTACTGACAAGATCCGACAAATCTTGTGCTTCCTGGTTGAGTGCTTATTACCATGGATTACGATGTGAAGACGGGATGGTCCCGTACAGCATGGCGAAACGTCTAATCATAGAAGCTGTAACAGAAGACGATGAAGCTCTCGTATATGTAAAGGGGCTTGAAAAACGACAATGGCTATTCAATATACTCGATTGCGATAATGTAGTCGTTGAAACTCTAGATGCGCATTGTGAAGATGTAGAACTCCTACGTAGCTTAGATGCATGTAATACAATACGGTGTGGAAGACACGCTAAGAATTGTGCTTTACAAAATGTATTTAAAATATTCAACTGGTGGTCGCAACACGAGGAATAATTGTAAGATTTTTGAAATAAATGTAAGATTTTTTAAATAAATACGTTTTATTTCCATTCACCCACATAATAGATATAAGTCAAAAGTAGACTGGTAACTGTATACAATGTACCGATATCTGTCTGATAGCCGTTCGATAGCTGTTTACAGTGTACCGATAGCTGTTTATAGTGTACCGATAGCGGTTCGATAGCTGTTCGATAGCTGTCTGATAGCTGTTCAATAGCTGTTTACAATGTACCGATAGCGGTTCGATAGCTGTTCAATAGCTTTTCAATAGCTGTTCGATAGCCTCGTTTCGATAGGTGTTTTAATAGCTGTTTAATTTATACAATATGTGCTTCAAATGCTGCAATGGACAAAATGCTCAAGTTTCTTCGTTGAATCGTTGAGCGCGATGTCTCCTCGCGCGATGTCTTCTCGTATACTTTTTTATCTGAGGTATACTTTTGATTAAGATAATATATCTTTAACCGAGGCGTTGCACGTGGCATCTTGGGCGAAGGATGATATCATATTGTCACGTATATTGTTAATATAAAACTTCGCACAGCTCTCGCAGCCAGTTGTCAGTCTGTTGAAGTGCATCAGAAGAAGAGCGACGTGTGAGTTCAGAAGAAGTCGTTACGTGCACGAAGCATACTGCGAGTTTGAACCGTGATTACTTGTACGTATCAGTTATTCCTTATCCTCTGTGCTTTTAATAAACGTGTATTCCAATCATCCTTTAACCAACGCTTACTTCCTTTGTTTCCCTTTTTCCGGCTATTATCCTGACAGTCAAGCCTTTCCTTCGTAACCGTTTTACGTTGTCCGCGAGTCGTTCAAAGTGAACTTCGTGGTTTAGAGACGCTTATAGTTTGTTCCTGCACTCTCTAGCTTTTTCGAGAATGGCCAATCTGCAGGAGATTTTGCAGATCGAATATGAATATCCGGTTCAGGCGGTAAGTGTTTTTAATATATTTAATTTATTTAATATATTTAATTTATTTAATTTATTTAATATATTTAATTTATATAATATAGATTTAATGAACTTTTATATTTTATTTTTCAGTATCTCACGGTACATGATGAACCGGTCGCCGAGGTACGACTGCAGGACCAGCGTAGGGTGCGAACTACATATTTAATATATTCAATATATTTAATGTAGACTTAATTTATAATTTTTTTTTAATTTTTTAATTTTTATTTGCAGCACCTTACGATTGCAAATGAACCTATGGTTCATTATCACATGCATAATGAATTTGGGTTGCTAATTAAACCATTGGTAAGTTAACTATAAATTGTACATGAATGATGCATATAAAATACAACAAAAATATCTCTAATACATTTAAAAAATATTTATTTTTTTATTTATTCTTTTTTCCAGACTATTTGGAGAGGTAGCGTAAAGGTTATCGGTCACTTCAGCTATCAGCGACGCCGCTACGTTAGAATGTTGCGGCGGTGCTACAGGGAGGACGAGATGTATAATATGTGGGAGCATAATATGCACCTCCCCGAGCTATTCGGGGAGACCGAATACGTGGACCCTGAGCCGGAGAATTGGAACTGTAAGTATATTTAAATTTATACTTATACTTATA
>NW_017277201.1:0-14570 GCF_001594065.2 Cyphomyrmex costatus | reverse complement strand
GCGCGATGGCAGCTGCGGTCCGGGGCGGACCGCGCCCGACGGACCTCGCGGCGGGGGAGGACCACGCGCGTTATCTTACCGCGTTCGGAGGACCCTGGCGGCTATTGATCCCGCGGCGACCACCGCAATTTTTCCCGCGCGAATTTCCCGCGACGTCAGCATCTGTGACGTCATTTTCCTGCCCGTCATCCCCTACTGCGTCATCCTCTCCCTTCCATGACGTCATACCCCTCTCACCCTGTGACGTCATCACCCTCCCCTCGCCCTGTGACGTCATACCCCTCTCGCCTTGTGATGTCATTCCCCTCCCCTCTCGTGATGTCATACCCCTCTCGCCATGGACGTCATCCCCTCCCCGTGACGTCATACCCCTCCGCGCCGCGGGTTCCCCTCGCCTCTCACCCCCCCTCAGAGGACCTGAATTAGAATCGGTGTATATACTCTACTTATGGGGATCCCCATTTGACAAGCTCAGCGTAGAGGGCTGCACCGAACTAGGGGACATGATCGCGGAAGCGTATTTCGCTTATAATGGAGTGATGTACAATTATTAAAAAATAAATATGGATTATAGTAAATTAAAAGTAACTGAATTAAAGGAAGAATTGAAGAGAAGGGGAGCGCCTTTGAGAGGAAAAAGGGTCGAACTTATGGAAAAGTATGTGATGTCGATGTAATGTCGATAACTTGTCAAGCTATCGTGTGATTTTAATGAAAAGTCACAAAAAAAGGATCAATGTATCTATAGCAACACAGTTATTTACTTCGGTTATTTATTTATAATTTGTTGTGAACTTTAATAATACACTGCTTATAGAACATTTATTAAGGAAATTTATTAAAGAAATATCATTCCGTAAGATTTGAACAATGAACCAACCAGTACACACAAACTTGCACATGACTGTGGTTATAATTGTGCTGAAATTACTGAGAAGAAAATCTTAAGAGATTCTAAGTTATACGTATTGACAAGGCATATATTTTGAAAAAATTCATGGCAATATGACATCATACACGATAACAGCCATGGAAACACGTAAAAACCCGACACTTCAAAAACTCGACCTTCAAAACCGCGGCACCCAAAAATTAAATTGTTGTGAGTTGTTATGGAAAAATTGAAGTGTCGGGTTTTTTAAAGTCTAGTTTTTGAAGTGTCGAGTTTTTTAATGTCGGGTTTTTGAAGTATCGGGTTTTTGAATGTCGGGTTTTTATGCGTTTCCACAGCAATTTACAATCTTTAGCATTATAATGATATTATTTCAAACAAATATACAAAAATGCCGGTAAAAATTAAGAAATATCGCAAATTATCTTATATAATGAATGTAGGATTGAAAAATAAATATGTCTCTCTATTGTGCGAAGAAATATAACTAATTGCGCGTTAAATATCATGCAAATATAGGTCACTTGCGCTTATAAAGTTAAAAAAATGGTGAAAAATGCAGTTTTTATTTTTTTTAACAATGGCCCAATTTTTTTAAAAATCTGAAAAAAATTGACAATATACTTTGAACGAAAATACGTCTTCTGAAATTTTTTTCAGAGGGCGTCATTTTTTGAACGTGAGAAAAAATTTTTTTAATTCTTTATTAATTTTTTAAAATCTCCCGTACGTTAAATTACGCCGAAAAAATTGTCATATATGTACTCTGATATCGTTTACACACTTGAATTTTTGTGTAGAGATTGCTCTTACAGTTACGAAGTAAAAAAAATAAAAATTAAAAAAACACCTTTTCCGGTGTAACGGGCTTAATTATTCGGCTAGAAAGTTGAAACTTGCCGAAAATGTTTACTTTTCAGTATAGAAAAGAATAGACCTTGAGCCATTGAAATACCTTCTGGGGCATTTTGGACCATCTTAGCCTGCTAGAGCCTTTCCTAGTAACGATTGTTTTTAATTCAGATTATTTTCATATTGGATTGGATGTTCAAATGTGTCATTCGATGTCAGAGAAAATAAAAAGACAGATTGTATTGCATTCACTTTGGGTTTAATTTCTTTACTATCTGATATTTATTAATTAAATTACTAAAGAAGAATAAAACATATATCTCTATATAATACAAAATATTTATCTGCGTAAGTAACAAGGGAATAAAAAATATTTTGAAATTTTAGGCATCTGCACTTACAATATTTTCTCGAAAATTACAAAGAATACAGCATACATAGAAAATTTCTCTTCCCAAGGGTACAAAATAAACAGGGAGATCAGTTTTTAAAATTTTATAAGTTTTGGTTAAGCCGATAAGTCTCTCTATATGGACTCTCTTGCTGGCAAGTTTACGATCTTTAAGAAGAGTTAAGCCTGGTAACTGAGTCTTACCCTTGAGAAAAGCTGGTATATTTATTGATACATATATTGGAGCAAATAAATCTTGAACTGTAAATCCTCGATCAGCCATTATAGAATCACCAGGCTCAGTTTTCTTAGTAAGATTACTTCTTTCAACTATCGCTCTGTCGCTCACTGATCCCGCATAAGCTGAAGAAATATAAGAAATTCACCAGGAGTTGCGCCAACCAATACTTTCAATGTGGTTCTGTTCTTGTATGTGCTGAAAGTCGCTTGCTGAAATTTCGGATTTTTAGGAGCATTGATTGGAAATTCTGTTCCATCTAGTATTACCCTAGTTGAAGGATACATCTGTTTAAATCCTGAGGGCATGTAATACATAATGAGATCCTTATTAGGCCATGTCTATTTGAGACCACTCGCGATACATAAAATTTAACCATGTGATAACAATATTCTGAATTGTGCTTTCGCTAACATCAAACATCAAAGCTAAACCTATATTAGATATGACTCTCCTCAATTTAATGAGAGTTATAAGAAACTGATCCTCAACAGCAACATTTACTACATTACCATATCGGTATGTCAATTCATAAGCTGATGGCCCCAAACTATGAAAAACTAATTTTAATTTTTCAAAGGATTCAAAACTCGTATAATAAGACACACTCTTCGAATTGTTTCGAAGGTTGTCCATAGTAAAAGTAGTCTTCATGAAGGTTTGAGTGGCAACATTAGCAAAAGTTTTTTTAGATGATTCAGTATTTACTTTAAGATTGACTGTTCTCTGTGTAGTGATTTGACTGGTATTTACATTACAGGTTGAGTCTGTCACTTCAATTTCACAACCGATGGAGATTTTATTTAATGAATAATGATTAACGTCTTCACTAGACGAAAGGAGAACAGGTTCTATAAACGAGGTATTTTTTTCAACTGTTGGACATGAATTACAATTGGAACTTGTAACCATCAGTCTCTTTTGACTCAATTTGAGCTCCCTTTGCTTCTGTCGCATCAAACGAGCATCTCGAAGCGAAGTGTCTAATTTTCTTTTCCACGAAAATATGGATGGCACTACATCTTTCTTTAAAATTCGTTTTATGAGTGTATGACCTGCCAAAAGATACAATGTAAATGTAGACAGATAAAATAGCTTTTACAAAAGGTTAACTGTTGTTTTTGTTAACTATTTATGGTTAATACGCAAACCACATTAAAAAATAATAACGAAAATGCTAATACCCAATAATCTTAGTACAAACTTACCTGAATCAAAGCCAGTGGTATTATAATCCTCAAGTCTGAAATGATCTGCACACACACGCGACTCTGCATTCGGGCGGAAATCTTTACGGTTTATTGCTGTAATCCACCGTTTTTTCATTCCCTCATCTTTTGGGAACCGATGCCCTCCCCTATTTTTGCATCCGTATGCCACACACATGCCCGGAATGTCAAAATTATTATATTAATCTTTTTATGTTTTATAATTATATAGACACAAATTGACATATGTCCCCAAGTACACTAGCGCTATAAGTGGCAGTGGGGATCCCCTGTAAGATACGATGTGAGGACATCACATTGGCTACAATGTAAGATACGATGTGAGGACATCTCATTGGGTACAGTCAGCCATATTAGGGCGAGCCAATGAGATGAAGCGGAAAACGAGCGAGAGCGGAGAGAAAAGCGGGCGAGAGCTGAGGAGATCAGAGGTGTGCGAGACGTCGTTGTACAAAGTCGAAGCTTAGCAAGAGCAAGCTTAGTTTATCTAAAAGATTTGAAAATAGATTACGTTGGTTCAATTGAATCGAGACTATTTGTTATTTATGGACCTTGCACTCTTTGGAACCATCTAGAGAAGAAGGAGGAAGGTCGCAGTAAGCGAATCCGTGTTTTCATGGTTGAAATAATAACAGTTTCAGCCATTATTGTTTTTTTTGGTCGTCTCATAAGCACATCTCTCACAACATCAGAAGTGGGATAACTACCTCGTATTCCCAACGATCAGATTTTCGAGTCACCGGTGCTAGTAAAGGCTCAAATTTTTTTTTTGTGTGTGTGGAAATAGTTGACCACACAAGGTTAGAAAATGGAACGTGCTCGCCTCGACACAATGTCGTTGGAGGAGTTACAGGCAGAAGCTGTGAAATACCAGCTTCAGGTAACAACGAAAGTAAAGAAAGTATGATAGAAAGATTACTATCACACTTTGAAAGAACCATAGATTTCCCACTAGAGGAGTTAAGGCAGGGAAATGCTTATTTCTCTGGCGCAGAATCACGCTCCATCAGACAAAGCGTGCAGGAAAGAAGACAAGAAGCGAATCAATCGGCAACTGTAACGCCTGAGTATTGTCGGCGCTAATATTACAAATGCAACAGCAACAGCAAGTATTACAACAAATTTTACAACTGTCACTAACAAATAATGACGCTACGATGCCATTCAGATGTGAGAACATGACCCCGGAATCCAAAGTTAATCCGGCACATTCAGTTAATGTCAGCTCTCCCAATCCGACTACGATAAGCATAGCACCGTCTGTTAATGTAATATCATTGCTCTCTTCTCAGATTCCAGAATTCAATGACTCTGAGACTGAAGATATTAAGGTTTGGTTGCAAAGAGTGGAAAAAATAGCTCGAGTACATAGAGCTCCACAGGATTTAATATTGCTTACAGCATCCAGTAAGTTGAGAAAACAAGCTAAAAAATGGTACGATTTGCAAATGGGATCAGCAATAGAGTCCTGGTCTGAATTTCGTACAGCAATCACCCATATGTTTGAACATCAAATTCCGTTTACTGTTGCTATGAAAAAAATAGAAGCAAGAAAGTGGAATCAACATAACGAAACATTCCATGAATACGCTATTGACAAAATGGCTCTCATGAATGGTTTGCCAATCCCCACTAAGGAAGCCAGTCAATTATTAATTGGAGGAATTGTCGAACGTACTTTGAGGCTTTCAGCTGCAATGCTCAAAGTCGACACAGTGGATCAATTTCTCAAAGAAATGAAATTTTTAATAGACAAATATTTAAATTGTTATTTTTTTAAATTGTTATTTTTTAATAGACACTTTTTTCGACGCGGAAGACAAAAAAGAATTTAACTCGAAGACAAAGGACTTCAAATCCAAGGATGCCAAGGAATTATCATGTACTAAATGTGGTAGGAAAGGCCACATTGCAAAGTTTTGTCGCATCGAAGAATTTTAATGTTTTTACTGCCAGGAGAACGGACATATCAAATCCAACTGCCCTAAATTGAAAAAGAAGGAACCTTCGACCGCGGGCAATGAGACGATACAAGCAGTCCTAGAGAAACAAGAGGAGCACAACAGTCCCGCAGAAAACAATAATAAACAAGTATCGTTTGTCAGTTCAGCTATTGGTAAACAAGTCGTAAGTGATAACTGTTATTTGAATATAAATTCGCTTAACGAAATTCCATGTAAAATTAGCGCTTTAGCGGACACAGGAAGTCCGATCTCTTTTTTAAAATCCAAAATTTTTAAAACTTTCTTTGATGAAACAAAAATACGTTTGAAATCTGTACCACAAGATTATGTAGCAATTAATGACACTCCGGTAAAAGTTTTAGGTTGCGTCAACACTAAAATTGGTTTTGATCAACTACCATCGAACATAGAATTTCACGTTCTGGAGGATAATACTACAGCTAATAATATAATTATCGGACGTGATTTCTTTAAAAAAGAAGATATTACATTTACTTTTATAAATTCATCAGAAAAGAAAAATGAATATGTTGATATATTTCCATTCTCAGATCAGTTAGTAACAACATGTTCCGTTTCCAATAAGTTTGACGATTTTATTGATAACATCTCAATAGATTATGATGTTAAACATTTAAAATCTTTAAAAGAATTGTTACGCAAAGTAGACAACCTTAATTGTGAAATAATTAAAGATGATTACAACGTGAAAGTCTATCTCAGAGACGAAATCCCTTATGCTTATGCACCACGTAAATTTGCATGGGCAGAAAAAATGCAATTACGCAAAATAACTGACGATCTTCTAGATAGAGATATTATTAAACCAAGTACATCACCTTTTTGCGCTAGAGTTGTACCTGTTAGAAAACGTAATGGCACAATGCGTTTATGTGTTGATCTCAGACCTTTGAATAGTAAAGTAATCAAGCAAAAGTACCCCTTCCCGCTGATAGAGGATTGTATAGCAACTTTAGGTGACAAGTCTGTATTTACTTTGTTGGACCTTAAAGATGGTTTTCATCATATTAAAGTCCACCCTGACTGTACTAAATTTTTTTCATTCGCCACCCCAGAAGGGCAATTTGAGTACACAAGATTACCCTTCGGATTCTGTGAGGCACCTGCAGAATTCCAAAAACGGTTAGTACAAATTTTACAACTACTTATAAAAGAAAATAAAATCATCGTTTATATTGACGATATTTTAATTGCATCAAATTCCATAGAATCTAATTTGAATACTTTATTTGAAGTTTTGGTAGAACTCAAAAAACATAGTTTCATTATGAAAAATGTCATTTCTTAAAGAAAAGCATAGAATACTTAGGTTATATTATATCAGAGAATAATATCACTTTAAGTGGTAGACACACAGAAGCTATTTCAAAATTTCCTCAACCGAAAAATATTCGAGATGTACAAGCCTTTTTAGGAGTGACAAATTATTTTAGAAAATTTGTACTTAATTACGCATTAATTACAAAACCTCTACGTTCTTTACTTAAAAAATCAGCCGATTTTGTTTTCGATGACCAATGTATACAAGCTTTTGAAAATCTAAAAGAAAAATTAATTACGAAACCTCTTTTAAAACTATATAACCCTGCGGCTGAAACAAAACTTCATACGGACGCTAGCAGTCATGGACTAGGAGCAATCCTTTTTCAGAGGCAGAAGGATAATTCTTTTGCACCGATAGCTTATTTTAGTCAGGCGACAAATAAATCAGAAGCTAACTATCACAGCTTCGAGCTAGAAATGTTAGCAGTGGTTCGTGCTATTGAACGTTTCCACATATATCTTTATGATATTAAATTTGTAGTAGTCACTGACTGTAATGCCCTAGTACATGCTGTAAACAAAGCCAATCTTAACCCGCGTATAGCCAGGTGGACACTTAAGTTACAAGAATACAAATTTAAAACCGAGCATAGAACACAAAAGCGTATGGCTCACGTCGATGTGCTGAGTCGCAAAATTTGTCTTGTAAATTCTTTACCTATAGAAAGGGAGTTAGAATTCCGTCAATTACAAGATAATAAACTTAAAACATTGGCATAAGAATTAGAATTTACTAATAATGAAAAATTTGAATTAATAGATGGGTTAATATTTCGTAAAGGAACAGATAGATCTAGATTTGTAATACCAGAAACCATGGTTAATAATATAATTCATGTACACCATGACGATATGGCCCATTGCGGCGCGGAAAAGGTTTATCAAGGCATTTACAGTTCTTTCTGGTTCCCCTCTATGAGGAAAAGAATCCACGATTATATAGCTAATTGCTTAACGTGTCTAACAGCAGACATATCTTCTAATACCCGCGAAGGCGAAATACAATTAGTGCCACCGGCAACCACTTCGTGCGAAATATTACACATAGATCATTTCGGTCCGTTACCAGAGACTAAAGATAAATTTAAATATATATTAATAGTAGTAGATGCTTTTACTCGTTTTTCATGGCTACATCCAACTAAAACAACTAATACTGAAGAAGTTTGCAAATTTTTAGAATCTCTTTTTAATATGTTTGGTAAGCCTAAAGAATTGGTCTCTGATAGAGGATCGGCCTTTACGGCAAATGATTTCAAAGCTTTTTTAGAAGCTAAACACATATATCACCGCAAGGTTGCAACGGCATCACCTTGGGCTAACGGTATAGCAGAACGCGTAAATCGTTTCATTAAATCTTCTTTAAAGAAGCTAGTCCAAGAACCAAATATGTGGAAAACATACGTTAGTACCGTGCAATATGTATTAAATAATACTCATCATTCTACCATTAAGTCCACACCATCTAAGTTATTGTTGGGTTATGAACAAATAAATCATTCAGATGTTGTATTATCTGATAAAATTGACATTTTAATTAATATTGATAAAGATATTGAAAAAGAAAGAAAGAAATCTCAAGAAATAGCAATCACAACCAGTGATAAATTAAAAGAATACAACAAGTCATATTACGATAAATGGCATAAAAAACCTTCTCAATATTAAGTTGGTGATCTCGTTTTAGTTCGCGATTTACAATTTAAACCAGGCGAGAGTCGAAAACTAAAACCCCCTTTTAAAGGGCCATACATGATTGACAAAATCTTAAATAATAATCGCTACGTAGTCAAAGACGTTCCCGGATTTAACTTAACTTCTAGAAATTTGAATACTATCTTATCTCCAGATAAAATTAAACCCTGGATTAAGCCAACAATAACGGACGATTCTTAATGTAGCGTTTTGCGTATGCGGTTACGTCTACCCGCTACTGGTAGATGAGTCACCGATCGGCCGTCGCTGTCGGCCTCTGTCGGTGCGGCGCCAGGGATCGCAAGAGAGAGGTTGAAGTCGTGACTCTGTATTTATGTACAAGGTTTATTACTGCTATGTACAGATATATACAATGTGGTGGACTTTGGTATTTCGTGGTGGCCCTGAAAAGGGCCGTTTGGTTTGCCCCCTCACTTAGAGGGACTGTTGCCGCTGTTTGTATTTGGCGGCGACGCAGGAGCTGCTGGCGCAGACGCTGGATACGCGAGGTCCCTCTCTGGCGGGCTGGGGGCTGCGGCTGCTGCTGCGAAGGCTGTAATGGCCTCTGCGGTGGAGGCTGCACTGGCTGCTGTGGCTGCTGCGGCTGCGGCGGCTGCTGCTGCGGAGGCTACGGCGTCTGCTGCTGCGGAGGCTGTGATGGCCTCTGTTGTGGAGGCTGCGCTGGCTGCTGTGGCTGCTGCAGCTGCGGCGGCTGCTGCTGCGGAGGCTGCGGTGTCTGCCGCTGCGGAGGCTGTGATGATCTTTGCTGTGGGGGCTGATGGCCTCTGCTGTGGAGGCTGCGCTGGCTGCTGCGGCGGCTGCGGTGTCTGCCGTTGCGGAGGCTGTGATGGCCTCTGCTGTGGAGGCTGCGCTGGTTGCTGCGGCCGCTGCGGCTGCGGCGGCTGCTGCGGCGGAGGCTGCGGCGGAGGCTGCGGCGGAGGCTGAGGTGGCTGCTGCTGATGAGGCTGCGGCGACGGCTGTAGCTGCAATGGCTGCGCTTTGTTAGGAGACCGTAGCTGAGGTAAAAAACTGCTGGGAGGTATAGCCCTGCATGCCACAGCTCGGTCTCGGTTGATCGGTTCGGCGCCTTATCTATAAGGGTTCTGGACCGATTCTTCGTACGCGATAACATTATCGGCGCTAGCCCTCTGGTGGGCGTACCGTGGTAGTTGCGCGTCGCGCAGCCCTTGCGCGTGGTCGCGTGCTACGGGCACCTGTATGGTCGAGTGCTACAGGCGCTTGGATATTCCCACCGAGCGCTTGACGAAAAGTAGCTGCTCGGTGGGTTTTCGTTAGTGCGACTGATAAGAGTCGCCACAGGGCCCCCTTGGTAGTAACGGAGTTGGCGTGTTATCGTGCGAAGCGCACCCTTGGTTTAGTTGCCCGCTTGCAGGTTGTTGTGGTGAGCTGTGTTTCCGCATGGCTGGCTTGCTCCGTGGCGTCCTCGATCGTGTACGCTGGTTTCAGGCGGTCTATGGACACGTTCATTGGCTGTCCTTTTACGCGGATCTTGTATGTTTTCTCCTGTCGCTCTAATACTTCGTATGGGCCGTCATATGGTGCTTGGAGTGCGCCTCTTGGAGCGTCGTGTCTTAGGAATACGCTTTTAGCATTCTCTAAGTCCTTGAATATGAAGGCTGGTTTGGTGCCGTGCTTGCGCAGCCGTGGTCGGAGCTGCTGCATCGTCTTTCACAGTGATTGCAGGTACTCGCTGTCTGTCTGCTTGGCGTCGCTACTGTCGCTCAGGAATTGTCCCGGTAATCTGATGGGCTCCCCGAGGACCAGTTCTGCAGACGTGGCCTCTAGGTCATCTCGCCAGGCGGCTCTTAGTCCCATCAGGATGACGGGGAGGACTTCAGTCCACCTTTCCGTCTGGTGGCTCTTGATGGCTGCTTTCAGCGTGCGGTGAAAACGCTCTACCATTCCGTTCGCCTGAGGGTGATAGGCGTTGGTCCGTAGGTGCGTGGACCCAGTGATGGTGGTGAGTTGTTTGAAGAGGTCCGCTTCGAATTGGCGCCCCTGGTCCGTGGTAATTCGGAGGGGTGTTCCGAACCTGGCTATCCAGTTTTCAAACAGCTTCCGTGCCATTGTCTCTGCTGTAATGTTGCTCACCGGGATGGCTTCCGGCCAGCGAGTGTATCTGTCGACAACAGTGAGGCAATACTTGTAGCCTTTCGAGCTAGGTAATGGTCCTACTATGTCGACGTGTATGTGCTCGAAACGTTGTGTTGGGCCCGTGAACTTGCCCAGCGGCGCGCTGTTGTGTCGGCTTATCTTCGCTTTTTGGCATGGATTGCAGGCCCTGGCCCATGTTTGGCATTCCTTAATCATATTCGGCCATATGAATCTTTCGGACACCAATCTTGCTGTGGCTTTGATCCCTGGGTGTGCCAGGTCGTGCAGAGATTGGTATGCTTGGTAACGGAACTCTTCCGTGAGGAAAGGCCTGGGCGTCTTCGTGCTTACGTCGCAGTACAGGTATATTCCTGTCCCTGGAATTCGCACTTTCTCCAATTGCAGGCTCTGTGGTTCCTCCAGGTAGCTCCTGAGTTGGTCGTCACTTTCCTGCGCCTTGGCTAGCTGCTCAAAGTCGATCGCTTTCTGGATTTGCTCGACCCGTGACAGGGCGTCTGCTACGACGTTGTCTTCACCCGAGATGTGTTGTATGTCCGTGGAGAATTGCCCGATGAATTCGAGATGGCGTGCTTGGCGTGGTGAGCTTTTCAGCGGATCTTGTTTGAAGGCGTAGGTTAGCGGCTTGTGATCCGTGAAGATTGTGAAGCTTCGGCCTTCCAGCATATGTCGGAAGTATCTCACTGCCGTGTATACTGCTAGCAGTTCGCGGTCGTACGGACTGTATTTCCTCTGGGCGTTGTTGAGCTTCTTGCTCAGGAAAGCTAATGGTCTCCACTCGTCCTTGCTATGCTGCTGCAACGCGGCCCCTATGGCCGTGTCGGATGCGTCCGTTACTAGTCGTAACGCGGCCGTTACTCGGGGGTGTTCCAGCATGGTAGCCTGGGCCAGGCTCTCCTTGACTAGAGTGAAGGCTTTTACTAGTTCGGGTGTCTACTCTACTGGTACTTTGCCTTTGACTTTGCCTTTCAAGGCGTCGTTGAGTGTGGACTGCGCTTGTGCAGCCCCTGGTATGAACCTCCGGTAGAAGTTGATCATACCCAGGAACTGTCGTAGTTGCTTCACCGTCTGTGGTTGCGGGAAGTCTTGTATTGCTTGGACCTTTTCCTGCGGGGGCTTGGTACCCTTGTCGGTTACGTCATATCCCAGGAACTTGATCTGCGTTTTCTCCAGGACGCATTTGGCTGCATTTATGCGGATGCCGTACTTGTCGAGACGTTCACATACTTCCCGTAGATGCTTGCCGTGCTCCTGCGGTGTTGTAGAGGCTATCAGGATATCGTCGATGTAGGCGTAACAGTAATCCAGGCCCTGTAGGACCTCGTTTATAAATCGCTGGAAGGTCTGAGCTGCGTTGCGCAAGCCGAACGGCATGTACTTGAATTCGTATAGACCAAACGGCGTGGTGATGGCTGTTTTTGGCACGTCTTCCGGGTTTATCGGGATCTGGTTGTAAGCCCGTACCAAATCCAGTGTAGAGAAGATGGCTTTGCCACTGAGCGTCTGCGCGAAGTCCTCGAGATGCGGTATCGGGTACCGATCAGCTACTGTTCGGGCGTTTAGGCGTCGGTAGTCGCCGCATGGTCGCCAGGTGTCGTCCTTTTTTGGCACCATGTGTAGCGGGGATGCCCAAGGACTCTTGGAAGGCTGGATGACGCCTTCCTGCAAGAGTATGCCGAACTCCATTTTTGCCGCTTTGAGTTTGTCCGGCGGGAGTCTTCTGGGTCTGCAGGACTCCGGACGTCCCGGCGTTGTCTGCAGGTAATGCACGGTCTCGTGCTTGGTTGCCTGTTGTTGACCCGTTATCCGCGTGAGCCCCGGATATTCCGCCAAGATTTTGTGGTACTCCGTA
The DNA here is from genome assembly GCF_001594065.2 of Cyphomyrmex costatus. Lineage (NCBI taxonomy): Eukaryota > Metazoa > Arthropoda > Insecta > Hymenoptera > Formicidae > Cyphomyrmex > Cyphomyrmex costatus. The sequence continues at coordinate 1,980 of NW_017277201.1, read as the reverse complement.
GAGGTAGTCACTGTTTTCACTGATGGGGTGCTGGACATGCTCGCCGTTCCCCTTATGTCTAGGCCTGTCTCGCTGTCGATCAATCTCCTCCTTCTCATGTCCGGCAGGAGATTGTAGTATGCCAAGAAATCGGACCTCAGGATTGGCTGAGTGGTTCGAGCTAACACGAATCTCCATGTGAAGTTCCGCCTGAGGCCTAGGTCGGGCTGCAGTGTGATTATGCCGTAGGTCGGTATCACTGTCCCGTTTGCTGCGTATAGCTGATACGGTGCTGGTGGTCCGCGTTTCCTAGTTGCTGTTACCGGATAAATGCTGACGTCTGACCCTGTATCGACGAGAAAGCGTTGCCTTGTGGTCCTGTCGGTGACATAGAGGCGGCAGGGTTGGGGGCAAGTTGCACTGGCCGCCGTCAGTGCGTGCCCGGCTCGTTTTCCGACTTCTTGAAGTCGCAGGGTGGTTCGCAGTTGCGTGCCTTTGTCCCGAAGCGTCGGTGGTAGAAGCACGTGCCTGGGTTGTCTCGTTCGTTGTTCCGTGACCGGCTCCTGGATCTGCTACGGTTTCTTATAGTCTTCTGCTGTTGGTGCATGGCATGTGCGAGAAGGCCCACCTGCGTCGTTAAAGTTGCTAACTGGCCTCGTAGCTCGTCCAAGGGGTCCGTCGGGGGTGTTGGTGCTGACGGGGCTGCTGTCGCCAGGACTATCGCTTTATTGCCAATCTCATGGATGCGGTCGGCCTGGTCAGCTACGCTGCTCAGCGGATCCTCTGCTCGTGTAGCCAAGATGGCTTGTATGTGCGTCGGCAGGCGTCCCAGCCAAAGAGTGCGTAGGAGCCTCTCTGACACTGTGGTCCCAGCCAGGGTGGAGAGGTGCCTGAGGAACTGTGATGGTTTTCGGTCGCCCATCTCCTCGGTTTCTATCAGCTTCCTGATGCGGTTCTCTTGTGAGTCGGTCAGCCGCTGTATCAAGGCTGCTTTCAAAGCTTCGTACTTTTGACCGCTTGGCGGGCTCACGATAATGTCTTTTACTTCCTTCGCCTGGCCAGGTTCCAGGCGAGAGAGCGCGTGGAGGTAGCGTTCGTGGTCTCCGGTGATTCTGGCGAGTTCGAACTGGCCTTCCAGCTGGGCGAACCATAGTTCGGGCTCCTCTGGCCAAAATGGCGGAATCCGGAGTGTGATGCGGCTCGTTTGCTGTGCCTCGGCGCTTAGGTCGATGGTGGCGTCGACGTCGTCTTTCATCATGTTATATACCTCTCCCTTGCTTGGCACTGCTGATCACGTCGGGGTCACCAGTTTGTAGCGTTTTGCGTATGCGGTTACGTCTACTGGTAGATGAGTCACCGATCGGCCGTCGCTGTCGGCCTCTGTCGGTGCGGCGCCAGGGATCGCAAGAGAGAGGTTGAAGTCGTGACTCTGTATTTATGTACAAGGTTTATTACTGCTATGTACAGATATATACAATGTGGTGGACTTTGGTATTTCGTGGTGGCCCTGAAAAGGGTCATGGTGAAAAGGGTATTGGTTTTTTGCAAAGAAAAAAACAATAGCAAAACAATAACTTTCTATCTGGGCTGTTTCAATACGTAATTACAATTCTATTTGGCAGATGTCGGTTGTCCGGACAATTAGTTTCGTGACTGTATATATTTGTTATTAGGAACAATTAAAATGTAGTTATTATGGTTGATACTTGAAAGAATGCCAAATTATAAATAAATTAATATTATTAATATTATATTTATATATAAAAAATATATATGTAATATATAACAATAACTACATTTTAATTGTTCCTAATAACACATATATATACATATATGTATTAATTGTTAAAATATCTCCAATATTTTGTATATATACTATAATAAATACTAAGGATGTAACGAAAGTGGTTATAGCGAAAGCGAATGCGAAAACGAAAAAAAAAAAATTTTTTTGCGAATGCGAATGCGAATGCGAAAGATCTTTTTTTTCTGCTGAATGAT
>NW_017277200.1:0-1235 GCF_001594065.2 Cyphomyrmex costatus | reverse complement strand
GCTCGCCCGTTGACCCTGAAGGACCCAGGATCTCGCGTTATGCTGGTTTTCTGGGTGACTGACGAAATGTCACGTCACAATATATTTTCAAATGTGAGCTTCAACGATATAATCAAGCTAATAGTTTTCTTTAAAAATTCGACAATGTGGACAATATAAGTCATTTTTCATTAATTTGTATTTAATCTTTGAAGATTCATAAATCGAAAAATCGAACTAATCTTGGTAAACTCTATGACATTCCATCTCTTCTCACCTAGTATTAACAGAAATTTCTTACAGTGCTTTGTCTGCAACAAATTTTTTTAAAGTTGTTCTACAGTGTAATAGATAAAAATCTTACAATTAGTAAAATTGTAAAAAGTAAAAGTCTAAAATAATTATGCACAAGTAATATCAGTAGCAAAAGGGTCATTTTTGCTTCAACATTGAATAACTCGATGAAAAAAAATCGTACGGAGTTTTGTAAAAAAATCAAATTAAAGATAAAGATTCGCTCTTTCAAGTGATGTAAATCGCATTTGTGTACAATATTTAGTCCGCCCCATGGAACATCGTAAAAAAGTTTGAGATCTGATATATCTTCATTTATATTTTTGTGTAACATCATAAAATCTCCATGAGACCCTTTTTTCAAGCAGCGATCTGAAAAATAGAGGTTGCAAGCTGTAAAATGCTTTTTTAAACATCTCGATACGATGATAAAGGACTAAAGGAATTAATGTTTACGTAGTTTATAGCATACAATGACATAATATATAGGTGGTAAAATACTTTTGACCGGTAATGTACACTTATGACAAATTTTAGACGAATACGAATAGGTCATTCTTTATAACACACAAAGACAAATACGAAACATATCTGACAAAAATGGACTTGACAAGTAATATGAAGATATATAGGTAATTATTATAAATATTAATTGTATATTAAAAAACAAGAAACACACATCACAGTTAATAGAATTGTAATTATTGATTTTACATTCTCAGTCAGGAAACTATATTTTAACAATTGTTGAAAGTTTCATTTACAAGATTACTGACTGCAATCAATATCATCAAAATATTCATTAGACGAATTTTGAAAAACATAACTAAGAATTTGTTTAGAATTGTATTAAAATGATATGCCACAGATTATCAAATTATCAAATCAGCTGATTATATTCTCATATTAAAATCATTTATTTTTATATATATAAAACTAACATCAAAGATATTAATATTATT
>NW_017277199.1:0-297 GCF_001594065.2 Cyphomyrmex costatus | reverse complement strand
ACTGACACTAGAAATACGAAATCGTCAGTTAATCTAATTATGACAGCTTTAATTGTTAATTTGGAATTGTGTCTTTGTCGATCAATATAGAAATAAGCATAATTAATAACGTTTTACTCTTCATGTCTCTGATTCTATATTTTTAAGCATAATTAATAACGTTTTACTCTTTATGTCTCTGATTCTATATTTTTTACTACTTCGCACACACAGACATAAATATATCTAAAATTTTTAATACACCTTCACTTCACTAAGTGATGCACATACCACTTTTGATTTTAAATTCATTACTGC
>NW_017277198.1:5429-5989 GCF_001594065.2 Cyphomyrmex costatus | reverse complement strand
AAGGGTAATGCAGGAGTTTTCCGCCAACTCGAAAGGTTACAATACAAGGCCATCAGGTTGTCCGTGGGATATCGCTTGTCTACTCCTATAAATGTCATGCTGTGCGAGGCGAAAGAATACCCTTTAAGACTGAGATTTAATCTCCTCAGTGAGAGATTTGTCATTAAATACATGTCTAAGAGGAATCACCCAGTTATAAACAGTATCGAATCTTTGGAATGCAGTCTTAACACCCGTGCGCAAAAGGCTCAGGCGCTGGCAAAGTCTCCCTCGCTGAGATGTTATATTACCAACAAATATGATATCTCACACCTAAGAAGTTCATACTTTATTCCTGCTTTCGAGAGTAGTCTGAATGCTTTCATTTTACGTAAACACTTTGAATCTTTTATCTCATGTTCTAAAGAATCCAACAATAATGAAATTATTCAGTCTTTCAACGACAGGCTGCAAGAATTACACCCATCCGGTCTCACCGTTTACACAGACGGATCAAGGATAACGGAAGATGGATGTGCGGGCGCGGCCTTCTTCTCGTCGGAACTTGGACATTGCTTCAA
>NW_017277198.1:0-1618 GCF_001594065.2 Cyphomyrmex costatus | reverse complement strand
ATTTAAAATTTTTTTCACTAAAAAATAGAAAATAAATTACCTGTAACATTTTGTACTAATGTAAGGCCACTTTCATTAATACTTTTTCCTGTTTCGTCAGTCACTATTATAATTATAAAGATACTTTTTGAATATATCTTTTTTTAATAATCTCTCTAAGATGGAGAATTATATAATAGTGACTGACGAAATAGGAAAAAGTATTATTAATGAAAGTGGCCTTACATTAATACAAAATGTTACAGGTAATTTATTTTCTATTTTTTAGTGAAAAAAATTTTAAATAATTATTATTATCTCATCTTTCACGACTTATAGATTAATAATAAGAGATAGATTAATAGATTACAGATTAATATAGTGAAAGAAATTACTTTCTTTACGTTTTATAGATTATAGATTAATATAGTAAAAGAAATTACTTTCTTATTATTATTACTTTCGTATTATTATTATAGATTATAGATTAATATAGTGAAAGAAATTACTTTCTTTATGTTTTCTGCTATTATTTTTCTTAATTTAAATTTCAACTTTTTATTAGATTAGAACTACCATCAAATCAACGAACTCAACTGATACTCCGGTCGTTCATAAAGTCACATAAATTTAGAGTTAACTCGTACCGTCTCGTACCTAACTCAACTCTACTCTAAGAGCCCCAACACACACTTTTGCATAATGCATAAAGCATGTGCATAAGGAATTTCATTGGTCCATTTTCTTATGCATGAGTCAATGGACCAATCAAATTCTTTATGTATATGGTTTATGCGTTATGCAAAAGTCTGTGCTCCCCGCTTATCTCTATTCGGAGAAAACTTTATGAACGCAGCCTAGAGGTTCTCTAACTGGACCCGTTGCATCTCTTTCTACCTTGAGAGAGAAAGAGAAACGCTCTTGACAGTCGCAAGTGTAAATAAACAGGTCAGAAAGTGCGATCATAAACATATGAGATAAAATTATTTTATTTTGAAATAATGTTGAAAATATATCAAATTTATTCAAATAATTATTATACAAACCTAATTATATTTAACTAATGATAGTAAAATTTATATTAATATAATCGAGTGATACATTTATCTCAACCTAACCTAACCAATTAACTTAGGCATCATTTATATAACATTCTTTTAAATTTGCTCAGTGAACAACATTTTTTCGTCATTTTCGTGTTTCTCTCTGGGATCAACGGAATCAATAATATAATATGAGAAAAGTTATGTGCTCTTGACAACACTAGTCGCAGAAAGTGTAGACCAACGGTACAAGAAGGTTGGTTGGAAAGAATATAACAATATACCGCGAGATAAAGTGAGATAACACGGGTCTACTTAACGGCGTGTTCAGATTCCCACCCGAGTGCTCCCTGGGTGTCATGTCATCCTTGTTTAACATTTGGCAAACAATAAGGATAGAAGGATACCTGAGTGGTACTCGGATGGGAATCTGAACATAGCTTAAACCGTCAATTTCCGGCTTCAACAACCACCACTGAAAAGCATGGAAATGCTCGATCTATAGATTTGTTTTCTGTTCCTGCACTGGTCGTACTAGTTCAAAAAGTGTACACTAAAGCGTTTTCTGTTTCCAAAATGGCGTCAGCGACACTGTT
>NW_017277197.1:339-548 GCF_001594065.2 Cyphomyrmex costatus | reverse complement strand
TATTTAAAATAAAAATTATCATTTTTATTAAAACATCTGTTTTAAATAACTTAATTTTTTAAAGACGAAAGTGGTAAAGAACGTTTAATCCTTTACAGAATTAAATTAAAAGAGTTAATTACATAACTGGTACTCAGTCCTTCATTTTTTAAATAGTTTTTTATAGGCTATAGTAATTTGACTTTAAATTATTTAAAACAGTGAAATCT
>NW_017277197.1:0-263 GCF_001594065.2 Cyphomyrmex costatus | reverse complement strand
GCACCGAAGATATACCTACGATATCACAATAAATAAAAATATATTGTCCGAAGTCGACACGTTAATTAATACGCCTCCGCCTCGCTTTCGCTATCCCCCTCACCTCACCGCTCCGCGCGTAGAACAATGACATTCGATCATCGTGGAGCATTTGGACTGCACGCGGTGAGATGAGGAGGGGAGGATTGGGCAAATGCAACTATCAGCTGATTTTCGAATCGCCTTCGTCTAGCTTTCGCTGTTCCCCTCACCTCACCGCACCG
>NW_017277196.1:0-257 GCF_001594065.2 Cyphomyrmex costatus | reverse complement strand
GTCAAAGCGTACAATGTCGTCAAAGACGCTAAATGCTCATTTTGGGGAGTTTGACGACGTCGTCAAAATATACGATTGACTTATAACTTTTTCGACGACAGTCGGCAAAGTAGCTAGAAATAGTCGAAATATCCAATTTGTATCAAAAATCGTCGTCAAAGTATCCGATTAACATATATATATATATATATATTTTTTATACGAATAAAAAAATTATTATTATTCACACGACGTCTCGTTTATTTATCCACGAATTG
>NW_017277195.1:613-1165 GCF_001594065.2 Cyphomyrmex costatus | reverse complement strand
GATTCGTCGCGGGGTCACGCGGTCGCGGCGAGCCAATTAGAGCAAGCAGAGGCCGATAAGGGAGGGCCTGACGACCTGCCTGAATCCGCGGAAACTTCCGATCGGCACTTGTGCAGTGACGGACCTCGAGTAAGGACGCAGGATCTCGCCCATAACTTTTCAGGAATTTCGAGAATATTCGTCGAAGACAAGCACTGCTATCGGCTCTCGTACAGACTTTGAAGGAAGCGGCTGAGGAGGAGTATCTTGGTGAGGCGAGCGTTATTCGTTCTATTGTAAAGCCACCGATCGCGTAATCTTTTGTGAGCGTCTTGAGCGGATCGCGTGTGAGAATTTACGCGGATTTGATTCGGTCGATGTCGTATCGGCAAAGAGTAACGTCATTATTTCTGTCGATGCGCGCGTGCCATCCGCTCGAACGTAAGAGTTTGTGAACTCAGGATTGCCGTTATTGCTCGCCCGTGTCACTGCCAAGTCATATTGTTCGTATTAATTGTTGAGATTCCGGTTTGTTTAAGATTAGAGTTGAGCCGCGTGTCACCGCTCAGCATT
>NW_017277195.1:0-308 GCF_001594065.2 Cyphomyrmex costatus | reverse complement strand
GAATTCCGTTGCTCTGTAATTTCTTTGTCCGAGCGTAACATCTTAATTTAGTGCGAAGAGTGGCATGCTCTCTCGTGCCTGGCGCCCAACGAAAATTAGTACGGCTCGAATATCGTAGCATATAAAACTTAAGGAAGAACCGCACTTTTGCTAATTATATTATTGTGTCCACCTTTTTGAGCTATCGCGTAAAAGAGCAGCGGATGAAGTGACGAAGTTGTGCCGTTTCTCACAAGTACGGTCACAATATATATGTACATACGTTATAAAACTATATCTATTAGATGCAATAGTGAATTAAAATGGCT
>NW_017277194.1:13077-20956 GCF_001594065.2 Cyphomyrmex costatus | reverse complement strand
TTTTACTAGCCCTAGAGTAAAAGTATTAATACTTTTCTCTCTATCAGGAATCTTATCAGGAACCTAATTTTTATTAGTAGATTCAGTTATATTTGCACACAGCTGATTGTTCTCATTTAATGTTTTTATAATGTATTCAGTGCTAGGTATTATTGTGTTCCACTTGGTTGTAAACTTATAAATACATTTTTGAATAACTAACCATAAATGCTCGCTTGCTGTGGGATACTGCAATTGTAAAACGTGAAACGTCTTGAAACAAATGTCGACAGCTTCCAAAGTCGATGATATATTGTATATTGTGTCATCAATGCATAAGTAACAAGTGGTAATTTCGTGCAGGGTGGGTCCAACAACGATGATGTACGGTTGAATGGTTAGTTTCAATTCCTTGCACTTCCTGATATTTTCTTCTCGAAGTCTTGTAATATCACCAGGAATCTAAATAGTATGATTTATAACTACATAAATCGAATACAGATGCATCAAAGATTGATTTTGTAACAAATAATTGCGAAACATGTTTTTTTATTAGTTATTACAAGGGTTGATCAGGAAAATACGAATAATTCTGACTGTTTCGAGGTGATACCGAATTGAAACCGAAATTCTTATAGAACTTAATTATTTTTAATTTCTCTTTTCGTTAAATGCATACAAAAAGTGTGTTAAATATATTAAAATGGCATTATGACATCCGGAACAAGGTTTATTGTATCAATAATAAAAAATCTTCTCAAATAATATTGAAATAACAATTAAAGTAACAAACTACATTTCGATACCGTCCTGGAAATGTCAGAATTTTTTATGTTAATTGGCTAAATCTCAAGAACTACGCGCGCGCGCGCGCGCGTGTGTGTGTGTGTGCGTGTGCGCGCATGTGCATGTGTATGTGTGTGTATATTACTTGGTCTTGAGTATATTGGACTTTTGTTCTGCCAGTTATAAGTTGCGACATGTGGGAAAAATAACCAATATACATTTTAATAAAGACAACGTATATATGAATGAAGTATTACTAACCACTGCGTGCTTAATAATACTGTCCTTTGCATTCCAAATGGACGGTTTCCAAAATTTATTTTTACGTCGAGTCATTTTTTTGGGAGGTAACAAATGGGGCAATATTGAAATTTGTACAGCAACTTTGGAATCTAACACAATAAACATAGACAATATTTTAAGTATTCAATCTTATAAAAATATTTAGGTAAGTATCAATTTTTAAAGCAGATACAATATATTTACAAAAATGGTTACCTTCATTAATGTTTGTATCTTGTAATGTTTCCATTAAAAGTTGTAACTGATCATCTTTCTGACTTAATTTTATATTGCTTGTAAGACGATGGAAAAATGCCTCCCATTTATCAATTGTTAATGTTTCTTCACTTAAACCCATACGTTTAAAATCATCAACTATTAAAGAATAACCATGTGGATGTTTCAAAATGGGCCATGTATTGAAAGTTTCGAACAACGTGTTTTCCATCGACTTTTCAATATTTGCTCGACGACTGTTAAACGTGTTATGCCAGTGTTGGAACACAAGTTCCCATGGCGTTTGATTTGTTTGCAACCAATGTATGCTAGCTTGTATATCACGATCTTCGTCATTTACATCTATTGACAGGAGAATAATTTACACGCAAAACAAAATGTAAACAACTTAACGAAAAAAGTGAATCACACTACAAAGTATATCAAAATATTAATGCAATCTTACTATTTTCATCGGAATCATTTGTCGAATGCATCGGTGTAATTACATTTTCTAATTTCTTTATGGCCATTGTGCGATTTCTTCACAAATTTAATAATTTACCACGGGCTGGTATTGACTTTTTTATAGGAGAATCCTTTTTTCTAATAGGCGGTACATAATAAGTACTTGTTACCTCCGTTGGAAAATCTGCAACGATTAGTCTCGCTATCTTTTCGGCAATTTCATTATTTAGGCTAAATATTATAAATGAAAATTAGTTACTCGCAGTAGTCGATATCTAATATGTATAAAAGTAAATTACCGTCCAAGACGATTCTCAACATCTGTGACAACCATATCACAAATCTTATTTCTTATTTTTTCTGTTAATTCTTTTTGTCTTGCGTACACTTTCATTATTCGCTGGCCAGCTATGCATTCTTGTAAAATATCTTTTACTGCTCGCAAATGAAATTGATTTAATATCAATTCTGAACATGAATTTCGAACAAGTTCATTTGCGAGTGGATAATCATCACTTTCGTCACTATCATTTGTTTTCTACAACCATATAGAAACGATATTTTAAATATAATGCATATAATAGGAAAAACTAGTACTAAAGAGGCAACGTGTTCACAATCAAACCGAAAATCATATAAATTTACAAGAAATATTATTAGGCAGATTTAAAGAACTGTTTCGATCGAACATGGAAGTTTTCATTCATGATTTAATCTTTTTGATCTATTTTCAATTAAAAACACTAAATAAATGATTATAAACATTATATAAATATTAACTCACGAGTTTCTTTGGTTTTGGTTCATAGTTTTGGTCATTATCTATGCAACGCAACGTACTCTTTTTAATATTCTTTCGCCAATAAGACAAAAAATAGCCCTTGGCCCAATAAGTGGAATCAGTTCTGCAATCATTTCCTCTGATAATGATTGCAAAGTATTTGTTGTAATTTTTTGTTCTATAAAATAAATGTGTTTATATGCTGTTGAATACTTACTTAAATTTCGAAAACTTATTTAAAGTATAAAATAAGTTATGTAGAAACATTTGAAATAAATTATTTTATATTTTTAATAAATGAAATGCGTTTCATGGACTATTTTATGAGGATATTTTTAATTCTATATTTTACATAAGTTTTCGAAATCTGTCTTGTATTTTTAAATAAGGTTAGAAATTTATTTTATCTGATTAACACACACACTATTCATTAACTAATCGGAAATTGTTAAATAAATAAAAGATAAACGGCTTGATTGAGAGCTACTCCACCTAAAGATATCGAATCATTTTATTGTATACTGAAGATGACCCGAAGAGAAACTAAAACATCTACTTAATAAATATTTAATAAATTGATATTATTAAATAGCATTCATAAACATTATTGCGCACCGACTACCGCGCTAAAAGTCTCATTAGCCCTTATCTTTTACTCGTTTATTTTTTACTTTTCATTTTTTAAATTGGTTATATACATTTTTTATCAACAGCAATTTTATATTTATAAAATACATTTCTGGAACCTACTTTGGAGCGCTTGTGTATGTACATATGTCATTGAATATTTGGACTTACTTTGAAAAACCGGAACCAATTCTTGTAATTGAAGACTGCTTAATATTCTATTGATATCTTCTTCATTTGGCGTGTCGTTTGGCATGGTATCCGGCATGTGGTCGTTGTCTGGCATAATATCGATATTTTGTACCGATATTTAAAATTTTAGTTTCATAAATGTAAAGTTATGTATAGGGTAGAGTGGAGCTTTTCTATCCATTTCTCATGATAGTGTTTATATTTCTAAACAGCATGTACTAAATATTTAAAGATCATACTTATGTTTTCAAGTATGATGATATCATATTTACTTGTCTTTGAATTTCGACGGTCCAATATAAATCGTAATATAAATCGTAATTTAAGGTATTATATAGTTGTTATAGTTATTATAGTTATAAACACGTTATTGCAAAGGAGTTTTATTGTTATATAATAGTATCTATACAGTTATTGTTGTAAATTATATTACTTTAAGGTTAAAATCATGACGGAATAGCTCAGCTCTACTCCTATGAGTGTTTGCGTGTGTACGTGCGTGCGTTGTGTGCACACGCGTCCAGCAGGTTATAATCGACACTTGGAAAATATGTTATTATTAAAAAAAAAAGTATTATAGGAAAAGTTGTAAAATAATTCATTTGCATTTTATGTAAAATAAAGTGTTAAATACATATATCGAATATGCAAAAACAGTGCTATTCATGGCACGCATTTTTTGCGCGTCCTTCAATACAGTTATTATAATTTTTTTGTTTTCATAGCATGTACGCTTCTGTTGAATTACATCGTAAAGCATCCCTTTCGAGGACAATTTTACTCGATATACGTTATATATGTGCACTAAACATATATTTATACATGTATTTGTTTGTAAAATTTTTCTTGAAAATGTTTTACGATGTAATTCAAGAGAGGCGTAGATTCCATAAACACAAAAACATTGTAATAGTTGTGCTGATGTTGAAGGACGCACAAAAAGTGCGTGTAATGGAATAACATTGGCTACGTTTACACCGTGCGCTTAGTCCGCGACCTATACGATAAGTGTCTTTATTTAACCTACAGGATAAACGTCAAGATTGAACTTTTTCGTCCGACGACGCACATACGTACGACGGACACACCGCAATATTACAACTCGTAAATCAACGATTCTACATAAAGTATATCAATTATCATATGCGTTGTATGACGGATGTCGTACGCAATGTACATGCAAATCCTACATATCTAAACTGAACATTATTCGACGATTACCATGATGTGTTTCTCTTCACATAAGATTCTTTAACGTAATATTGTCTATTACTTACCTCTTACAAGTTAGATAATCAGAGGGATCCGTCTTTCCCATTCACAAATATATTGTGAATGGGAAAGACGGATCCCTCTGATTATCTAACTTGTAAGAGGTAAGTAATAGACAATATTACGTTAAAGAATCTTATGTGAAGAGAAACACATCATGGTAATCGTCGAATAATGTTCAGTTTAGATATGTAGGATTTGCATGTACATTGCGTACGACATCCGTCATACAACGCATATGATAATTGATATACTTTATGTAGAATCGTTGATTTACGAGTTGTAATATTGCGGTGTGTCCGTCGTACGTATGTGCGTCGTCGGACGAAAAAGTTCAATCGCAACTGCTTTCACTGAGGTTAGAGTAAGTGAGTAAACAAAAGTGAAGGAGAAAAAACCACGGCGTGCCCGCAGCCAAAAGCTCATGACTGACACTGACTAATGAAACAAACTCGCGAAAAATTACAACTCGCGGATAGCGCTACGTATTGACAGCCTGGCGTAACTAAAGCTGAGTTTTCATTGAGCGCGTCGCCGAAGGAGAGAAAGAGAAGGGTTGTGTATATTTAGATTTTATAAACTTCTCTCTTTGTCTCTTTCACAACGCAACGCGTGACGCGCTCAGTGAAAACGTACTATAATAGCCTCACACACGAAGGCCAGAATCAGACTACGCATTGATGGATACTAGAGGAATATTTACCTACGGTAAATAAATATTTAGATAAATGAAAAAATTATAGTCGAATCAAACTAATGATTAATAGTTCTAATAAATATGTCGTTACATTTATTAAATATTCCGCTACACCTATTCAAAGAAATATTTATGAAAATTTAGTACATTTTTTTCGTAGTGTAGAGTGGTATATATTCATAATCCCTTCTTATACTTAAAGATTGTTTAAGTACTCTGAGAAAAAAATTATAAATTTTAATAAATATTTGAATAGTCCTAGCAGAATATTTAGGTAAGGCAAGCCGTTTTACTTTTTCATAGCATAAAAGAAATTTAGTCTAAAGTTAAATTCTTCAAAAATAATTGTCTTAAAGGAATTATGATTTTTAATAACGATTTAAAATTATGTCATAACATGAATTTATCCATGAATTAGAATTATGTCAAGGCATAATAGAAATTCTTAAATTTTCATAAATTTTTATTATGTCCTGACATAATTTTAATTCCTTGAATTATTATTATGTCGCGACATAATAATAATTCTACGAATTAAAATTATGTCGAGACATAATAATAATTCGATGAATTAAAATTATGTCGGGACATAATAGAAATTCGCAATTATTATTATGTCCCGACATAATTTTAATTCATTATTAAATATCACAATTTTTTTAAGACAATTATTTTTTAATAATTTAACTTTAGATTAAATTTCTTTTATGCTATTAAAAAGTAAAACAGCTTGCCTTATTTAGGTAAATAAATATCTAGATAGATGAAAAAATTGATAGTTGAATCAAACTAATGCTTGTATCTAATAAATATGTGTTTGCATTTAGGATTTAGCAAATATTCTGTTATGCCTATTCAAAGAAATACATAGATATTAGAATTTGGTAAATTTTTTCTTAGTGTAATGTTTTAAAATGCTAATACGGCTGTCTAGGTTCATCTTACAATTATACTTAATAAGGTAATAAGGCTATATTCCAAAACCGATTGAAAAAAGTTGTTGCAATATTTTAGGCCTCAATTGTATAACATTTGTATGCGTATGCTTGCATACACGCGCGCTCACTAAAAACTATTATTTATTTGCTTCATACAACTAAATATTCATTTGAAATTTTTTTCATTTGTTCTAGAACATCAGGTTTGTTATTGCAGTGACATCATTTATTCCAGTCAATAAAACTATTTCGACAAACGCATTTATTTATTCAAGAGTATTTGGTTCCTTATTGCGAATAAGTTATCTCTTTCATGCAACGAACTATTCAGTTGGAAATATTTTTGTTCATCCTAGAACATCAGGTTTTTGTTGCAGTGACATCATTTATTCCAGTCAACAAAAATATTTCGAAAAAAGCATTTATTTATTCAAGAGCATTCGGTTCCTTATTGCGAATAAGTTATCTCTTTCATGCAACGAACTATTCAGTTGGAAGTATTTTTGTTCATCCTAGAAGATCAGGTTTTTGTTGCAGTGACATCATTTATTCCAGTCAACAAAAATATTTCGAAAAAAGCATTTATTTATTCAAGAGCATTCGGTTCCTTATTGCGAACAAGTTATCTCTTTCATGCAACGAACTATTCAGTTGGAAGTATTTTCGTTCATTCTAGAACATCAGGTTTTTATTTAATTAAGAATTTCTTCCATTTAATAATGTATTTATTTAAAATTTTTTTATTTATTCAAGAATGCCAGGTTTCTTATTGCAAAAGTATGATTTTTTTTTCATTTAATAAAATATTTTTTTAAACTTGATTTTCAGATTCAAGAAACTCGTGCTTCTTATTGCAAATAAACTGTTTATTTTATTTTAATAACGGTATTATTCATATCATGAAATTATTACTTTCAGTAACGAAATCGAAGCCTGCAAAATAATTTACTTAACATAACAAAATATTTATTTACAAAAATACATAATCTATTACTGCTAAATTAATATTTGCTACTGTCAAAAAAATTCGTTTCAAGAAATTGCGTTTAGTTGTTTCAATAAAATTTTTTTCTCAGTGTACAGCGGGTTTCGATGGCCTATTCGCGTTTACATAATATTTTTCGAACAAATCGCGTGCTCGCGTTCTAATTTCGGTAGGTAAATCTTCTTCAAGACGCATTTCTTGCAAACAGTCGTTACCACTCACTTCGAGATTTATAATATTATCAATTTCTACATCGGTCTTTTCCTCGTCGCTTAACATTAACTTCGCTAATTTTAGAAAGTCGCGTCCCAAAACAATCGGAGACCTCATCGTCGTATCCGGAACGACACGTAACATAATATTGTGCTTTCTTTCACTTAATTCTAACGTCGCTTCTATCCAGCCTCTTATTTTTAACTCGCTGCCGTTTACTCCATATTTATCGTTAATTTTATTTTGAAACATAAATTTACATGGAATATAACTTTCTTTTACAAAACAAATCGGACTTCCCGTGTCCAACAATGCATTAAATTCTATACTGAAATTGTCATTCTCACGCTTTATGTGCAGCTTCACCTTACGCCGAAAGTCTCCATCTTCTTGCTGTCCTTGCGTCGTCCAACAGATGTCTTCTGCAGGGGGGGGGGGGGGGG
>NW_017277194.1:2750-13059 GCF_001594065.2 Cyphomyrmex costatus | reverse complement strand
GGGGGGGGGGGGGGGTGCATTTATCCGCCTTATGACCGAATTTTCCACACTTGAAACATGATTCTCGCTCTCTTTTTGCCTTCTTGCAATCCACCGCGATGTGCCCTACTTCATTGCAATTGAAACATCTTCGGGGACCTGCCTCCTTGGCGCTCCGCTGTTCCTTCTGAGGCTTCGACTTCTCAGCTGCTTGATCTACTCGACGTTGCTGAAGTGGTTTGTAGTACTGCTCTTTAGGTGCTGGAACGTTCGCGAATGCAGTCAACATCGCATCTATTGACTGATAACACTGCACTTTTGCCTGTGTGCGCAATTCTTGACTCGGAATGCCTTCGATGATATAACTGATGATCTCGGCACCTGCTACCGGCACTCGATTTGCCAGTGTCACTTTGTCGTGAAGGTAGTCTGCAAATGTTTCGCCCGCTTTCCATAATCTCGCTTCAAGTTCGCGACGTAGAGCCAATTGATCCGGCCGTCGTCCATACATTTTCTTCAGTTCAATTAATAACTCGTCGTAATTTAAATCAACGCAGACGACTCTTGAGTGATACCATTTTAGCGCTTTTCCGGATAATCTACTGCATACCAGCGCTTTTGCTTTATGGTTATCTAATTCGTAGGTGGAAAGCAGCTTTCTCATCTGATTTTCCCAGCGGTCAAAATCCAAATTGCTTCCATCATATTCACCGACTAAATCTTTAAGCTCCTGCCACTTCTTTGCAGTAGTCAGTGTAGGTGTATTTGACTCTGGTGTGGAGGTCGTCCTCAACAGTGCTATTTCTCTTCTTAATAATTCGGCTTCGCGTTCTGCTAGATCTCTTTCTCTGCGTAATAAATTAATTTCCCGTACGGCGGATGTGATATGCTGACTCGTTGTCTTTAACAGGGGAGGAGTTCGTAGCGATTCGCTTTGATTTGTACTGAGGTTAGCGCCCTGCGTATGCGCTGCCTCTTGAGAATTCTCGTCAAACTGTGCCTCGTCCGAACCTGGTCTATTTAGTTCTTTCAGCGAAACTCCCACGTCCAACAGTCGCTTCACTATATCGATCTTCAATCCATGAGTCGGCAGATTCATGTCCTTAAGCATGTCCTTTAATTCCATTACAGTAAGAAGGCTCGTCATAATTACAGCCAGAATTTTAAATCGTTCTCACCAGTATTCGTTCGGCTTCGTAATGTTTGTATTCGTACGCCGAGATCACTCACTTTATACACAAAGTACGTGATCCGGCTCGCAACGGACACTTCGTATAAACGCAAATTCGTAATTTAAAATATCAAGTCCGACACCGTTCGTACTCGGAACGAAGAACTGGTATCGAAAATTCGTAATGTCCCGAAACGTTCACCACTTAATGTTTTTTTTTTCTCCCGAGAACACGCATGCATGCATATACTACATGCCCACACACAGCGCACGCCTCACGAAGAAAAATGTCGAAGACGGCAGTAATCCGCTCGCATACCACAAATTCGCGTCCGCTGCGTAACCATAAAACGCCGAACTCGACAGTGTCCCACTTCTGATTTTTGTAGGGAGTTGGTCAGGATGTATTCATAAAAGGCGTGTACATCAAATGACTGTATATAAAACACTTTATTAAAGAAATCGTCCGTATAATATAACTAGTTCAATCTGTCGGTCAGTCCGGCTCGCGAGAACATTTAGAACTGTCGTCAACGGAAAAGAAAAAAAAGCGCGCTCTCGTAAACGCATCGCTTCCCTCTTGCGGCGAAGAATAAACCAAAATCGGTGCTATCGGAAAGTTAGCTGCGTGATACGAGCAAGGCGGTCAGCATAATTACCTTACAATATGTACTGTGACCGTCCTTTTGAGGAACGACACAACTTCGTCACTTCATCCGCTGCTCCTTTTACGCGATAGCTCAAAAGATGGACACAATCATGTAATTAGCAAAAGTGCGGTTCTTCCTTAAATGTTATATGCTACGATATTCGAGGCGTACTAGTTTTCGTTGGGCGCCAGGCACGAGAGAGCGTGCCACTCTTCGCACTAAATATTAAGATGTTACGCTCGGACAAAGAAATTACAGAGCAACGGAATTCGCGACGGACCGGCTCAGCTAGCTCAGCCAACGAAATTGGCAGAGGGGGTGGTTCGCGATAAGCGGGGAACAATGTCGGAGAACGAGGTAGAGACAGACAGAAATAATCAGACAGAACTTAATATGAAAAATAACAGAGAGTTTCCACTTTATTTAATACGCATCGATACATGAGTTGACATAATCTACAGAGTTCCGCGATCGCGCGTCGACGACAAGTTTACTTTATTACAGAAGAGACGATATCAAGGTCGTCGTCGACGGTACTCAGCAATGTCCGACTCCCGGAACTTCCCGCAAACCGACAGCCTAATGCTGAGCGGTGACACGCGGCTCGACTCTAATTCTTAAACAAACCGGAATCTCAACAGTAATACGAACGATATGACTTGGCAGTGACACGGGCGAGCAATAACGATAACTCTGAGCATGTAAATTCCTTAATTCGAGCGAACGGCCTGCGTGTATCGATAATAGCAATGGCGTTAATCTTTGCCGGTACAACCTCGGCCGAATCAAACCCGCGAGACTCACACACGCGACTCGCTCGAGACGCTCACAAAATAGTACGCGATCGGTGGCTTTACAATACAATTAATAACGCTCGCCTCACCAAGATTTTCCTCCTCAGCAGCTTCCGAGATTCGCGCGAGAGCCGACAGCAATGCTCGCCCACCAAGAATGTTCTCGATCCTTCAATTGAGCTCGGCGAGATCCTGCGTCCTTCGTCAGGGCCAGTCACTGCACAAGTGCCGATCGGAAGTTCTCGCGGATTCACGCAGGTCGTCAGGCCCTCTCTTATCGGCCTCTGCCTATTCTAATTGGCTCGCCGCGACCGCGTGACTCCGCGACGAATCCCGCGGGTCCTCGCGTGTCGCGGACCCTTTGGCGCTGTGGCGCGCTTTTCCAAAAAGGCGGAAAATGCTTTCTGGTCGCTCGAGGATCTTCCAGTAATCTTTATGGGACACGGCGCTTCGGCTGAGGTCCTGCCTGTTAATCCGTTCCCAGCTGACGTCTCTCTTCGAGGCGTCTGCAATAATCGTGCGATAATTCACAGAAGAATGGCGACATTACAGTAACAAATATGAAATAATACGACCTGCGTGTAACGCGCTTTCCGTGATTCCAGTCGAATTCCTCCGACAGCAATGTTTCCCTCGCAGCTGGCGACGTCTTCTTTCTTCTCGTGATAGGTGAGGCGGTCAAACACAGAGAGACAAAATAGCCACCGGCTTTGATCGTACTTAATAATGAAATCCGAGCTCAGGATCGTCTTAACGTTAGCTAAAACTTAACTAAGCGACACAGAGAAGAAAAAAAAGAAAATAATACAACAATCGCACAGAGAGAATATCAATTAAATAATACAATAATCGCAAAAAAGAAATACAATTAAATAATAATGTCGCACATTCGCATATGCGCTCGCCCGTTGACCCTGAAGGACCCAGGATCTCGCGTTATGCTGTTTTTCTGGGTGACTGACAAAATGTCACGTCACAGTACATATCTCAATATAATATTCCTTTGTGTAAAATTATTTTTCATTTATAATTACTATTTACGTATGCATATTTTATCTTTACTATATTACTAATATTGTTTTAAAATTGAAGAAATCGGAGGAAGGACTATAATAGCAGCCATTAATGATATACGAAGTCGCATTGATATGCTTCAAATAACTATTACAAAAATTTATACTGCAACGTGTTCTCCTATAGAAACAGCTAAAAACCATATTGGAATTCCAAATCTTCCATTACTTTCCATGAAAGAATGGGAATAAGTGGGAGAATTTTTTATCAGATGAAGAAAACAAATTGTTAATGGTTAGAAGATATTTTGTCTGTCCATTATTATACACTAGTCAACAAAAAATAGGGAACACTTTCAAACACGCTAAAAATTTGGCAATCTTAAGAACACCGTAACTCGGTGAAAAATTATCGCAGACAAAAAATTAAAAAAGCATTTTAAAGGGTGAAATCTCTACTTTCGAAATCAATAATTGAAATTTTAATGTTACTGATATTTTACGGAGTTTTATGGACACAAATGGATATCCGTCAAATCCAAAAATTTTTCAAGTGTCTCTTGTGATTTTTATCTAAATCACACTGTTTCCGAGAAAAAAATTTACGACATTTCCATAATGCAATGATAAAACTCAAATCATAGACAAAGATTTAGTGGCTACGCATCGGTGACATTAAATTTCGTAATATAAATAATAAGTTATTAATTTAGTAATAAAAAAATTTATCCATTCAAGCATAACAAATATTTGAAGTCATTTTCCAGAACCAGTACTCAAAGAGCGAGTGCTGTTGGTAGTCCGTTTGCTCAACCCTTATATTATTACTAGACAACTACGTTACTACTACGTTACTACTAGACAATAGTCTAGCATCCAATTTTATGTGCAATGATTTTTATGGCGAAATTCAGCGAGCTGGTCCATCTTCATAATGATTGCGGATAAGATTAGTCATACTTACTGCCATTAGGCGGCGATGCTATCCGCGGGAGAATTCGTGCAGCGTTTAGTACAAGTGTTGAACCAATCGGTGATTTTTTAATTTGATATATTTGTTTGTATAATTAATTTATAACTTCGTAACGTACTTTCTTTTCTAAATAAAGAATAACATTTATAAAAAAAATGGTGTTTATTTTTTTATAATAAGGGACCATATAGCATATTTGTTCATATTACAAGAGTTTATAACAATTAATAATTGCAACCCCGTGTTTTCATAATTATATAATATATAAAATAAGCAAATAAAAAACAAAGGAACCAAATAAAGAAAAATTTACAGAAGTGTCCATGATTTGAGTTTTATCATTGCATGATGGAAATTTTTTTTCTCAGAAACAGTGTGATTTAGATAAAAATCACAAGAGACACTTTATCCTGACAATTTTGTATACAATACGAAGAAATTTTTTTCATATTGTAATTGAAAATTTGCGTAATTTGAAATTTTAGAGATGGTGCCCGCTATTTTGAAGACGCTATTTTGAATTTTGAAAATCTGACCACAAATCAGCGACCCAAAAAACATGCGGATATTGAAAATCACAAAAATCGATGAATATTTAATATTTTTCGCCCGCCATATTGGGTCCGCCATCTTGAATTTCGAAAATCTGATCATGAATTCGAAATCAGCGACTGAAAAACCATAAAGATACTGAAAACCACAAAAATCGATGAATATTTAATATTTTGGGTCCGCCATATTGGATCCGCCATTTTGAATTTAACAAAACTAACATCAGATTCGTAATCAGCGACCCCAAAAACCCCTGAGTAATGAGTTTTGTTCAAATAGAATTACTTTCATGTTAGATGATGGGCAATTTTGAAAAACTCACAAATATGTCGTCGTATCGACCGCCATTTTGTTAATAAGACAATAATAAAAAAATCAAGTATGATGGATTCCTTTAGTGGACACATCAGATGCACGTTTATGACTTATTTTAAGTTGATACAAATGCGTTTTGACAAAAATTTTATGAGAAACGATAAAAAATGAGTCTGAAAATCACGATTTTTTACATATTTTTGCAAAAAAATATTGGAAATTGCAATTTTTTGAAAATTTTCTCATCGCCATTCGAAAGAGCGACCTTTCTGTAAAATTCATGTATTCTCGAATTTTTTCCTTATATGTTTCATACGAGAAATAAACGCTGAACTCGAGGTAAAATTCCAGTGCATTCAGCGGTTAATGGGTTAAATTTGAATAATATACACTCTTTTTATATGTTCACTTTGAACTGGCACCTTTAATAATATATCAGTTACTTTTCATGGTAATTTATTATTGGAGGAAAATAAATGTGTTTGAATTAATTTTGATATAATATTTTTAAAGAAGAATTAATCTATTTGGGTTGGAATAGGAAGATCTTTCAATATTTATTTTTGTAAAGAAGATTTAAACCATTTGGATTAAAATAGGAAGAACCTTCAATAAGAATATGAAGACATATATGGTGCTTAGATTTCATTGTATATGAAGATAAAGATAATACTACATGGATTTTACTATTTAATTAATTAGAATTTAACCCTTTCAGGGGCACATTTTTCTTTCCACTGAATTTGATTGAAACTCGTTACTCGGGGGTTTTCGGGGTCGCTGAATATAAATCTGATGTTAGTTTTGAAAAATTCAAAATGGCGGATCCAACATAGCTTACATGAAAATTGAGAATCCAGTTATTTTTCTTTTCCAGTTTTTTTTCGTTTTATGTATAATAGTAGGGGAGAGTAGCTAGTTGTGAGACAGGTTTGGTTTTTTAGATATAACTCTCAGTGAGTAAGCGGAATTTGAAAATAATAAGTAAAATTTGAAAGTATATGATATATGCAATGTTTAACAATAGTTTAATACATTTTTTAAGTCAATAAGAAAAACATTTGTTACCAATTTTCAAAAACATCTTTTTTCACAGAAACAAAAATTTATTGCCAGTTATGGGACGGTTAAAAGAAATCACTAAAATTTGAAAAATATTTAACATAAACCATCAGTGATACAAATAAAACATTATTTTAATTTATTTTAAAGGCCTTCAGTCATCCATATCGCTGTCGCAATGTATGCATGTGAAGTAGCTTGTGCGCATGTTTGCACACTTTAAATGGACAGGCTTTTCGCATGAATTGCACTTGATGGAGTTGAAAGCTGTGAAATTCTTCGGCAACAACTTTAAGCATAGGATGCAAAAATCGGCATCATCATCATCGTCATGGTCATCAACCGACTGCGGAGAAATTGTTGTTTTTGAACGCTTAGTTCGAGCTTTTTTCGGCGTCTTTTTATTCGTTGCACTTTTTTTTTTTCTTTCTAAGGCTTCCTTATTCGTTGCCGCTACTGCCTTTTTTGCTGCTATTGCTGCTTGTTTTTTTGCTGTTGCTGTCTTCTTCACTACTTTTTCTTGAAGAAAAGCAATGTTCTCTGGAGAAGTTAGCTCGCTGCTTTCCATTGCCTTTCGACCACGATTCGACGGCTTTTTTGAGATAGCGGCTTGCAATGGACCAATCTCATCCAAAATCGATGAATAACCAGTGTCTTGCGACATAGTCGATGCTCCTCGAGATGTTGCTGGATTATTTGTCTCATTCACGGTATTTAGTGAATCAACAACAATAATACGCCGTTGATCATCGTCGTGGAGATCAGTATCAATCGCAGCTTCCTCAGCATTTTGATGAACGGCTTGAATGAAATCAGCATGGGTAAAAATATCGGGATTGAATGGAGCAATTCCCGTTGCAGCAAAACCTGATTTAATCGTTGTTGGTGTTAGTGCCAAATCCAATGCTGAACAAACAAGCCCAGCAATATGCCTCAGTTCCAAAATCTATTGGTAAACAAGGTTATAATAATTAAGAATATTGTCAAATAATGATAAAAAATTAGAAGGAAAAAACGTCAAACTTACCTTATTGGCGTTGTTTTTTTGCCACGTAGAACATCGCGACTTGTAATAAGCCTTGGTAGGACCGAAAACTGATACATCTAATGGCTGCAGCCTATGACTGCAATGCGGGGGAAACGAAAGAATATGAATTCCATTTGCAGTCGCTATATCCAATGCTTCCACAGATAAATGAGAAGAGTGGTTGTCCAATAATAAAAGCACAGGCGAATTGATTGATGGTTTGGCGAATGTGATAAAATGGTGAATGTACCGAACAAATTCTGTCTGGGTCATCCAACCAGAATCATTCGCAAAACCAGCAGTTCCGCCCGAAACATTATCCAAAAAGCAGGTTTGCATGTTTTTTCGTGGGAATAGAAAAAACGGGGGAAGAGAATTTCCGTTGGCATTGACCGTCAGAGCCATAGTCACCATAGTACCACGCTCGGCAGCCTCCACTTTACCAATTCGTCTTATTCCTTTTAAAGCGATAACCTTGCCAATTTTTGTGGGAACATTAGAAAAGCCACTTTCATCCATGTTATAAATAGTTGTGCTGTCGAAATGATATTCATCTAGCAGCCGGCTCAAATTTGTGAAAAACTTGTCAACATTTTCTTTGTAGAAAGCTTTGATTCGATGCATTGATGTTTGCTCCGGTGTTCTTAGCTTCAGTTCCGGATGACGTTTCATAAAAAGATAATACCATTTGCTGCCGGCTTTTAAATCCTCATTCCAAACAGGCGGATATGCAAGGTTTAGTTTTTTGGCAAACTGGAACGCCAACTCCTTCAAATCATTTACGCTCAGTCCGTAATAATGATTAGCGCATTTGAGAATATAGCCTGCAAGTTCCTTTTCTTGTGCAACAGAAAAAATCTGACATAAAAAGTATTTCAAGTTATTTTATTGGCCGATATTTGGGTTGGAAAAATAATCACCATAAAGGAACGTACGGATGAAAAAAAAAAAACATACCATATTTGATGGAGTTTTTTGGTTGCACATTCGGATGAATTCCATCAATACATCTTTCTCGACGGATAAAATATCCTCATATTCGGCTTTTGCTTTGCGTACATAGCGCTGCAAAGTGCTTTTATCAACACGATATTCACGAGCAGCCGACCGGATACTTTTCTGTTCTGCTACACAGCATTTAACGGCTTGAAAAACAGCATTAAAATCAATTAATTGAGATTCAGCTGACTTTTTTGGAGTGGACATGTCTAAAATGATGAGAAAACAAGTCAGAATAACAATAAAATGGCATGCTTGTAAACAGTTACTTATTATATTCAACGATTCCAAGCAATAAAGAAATAATAAATACTAATGACAATATTTCTAGTGAAGAAAAAAGTGTCTCACAACTAGCGACATGCAGTGTCTCACAACTAGAATTTGTTGTTATTTTCAAAATGACAAAAATAAATAAATTTTAACCGCAAATTAGCAAAAAGGAATGTGGCATCATAAAGTATGATCGAAACACTAATAGAAAATGCACTGCACTTACCTTTTTCATTTAATTTAATGTGGAAACTAGTAATATTGAAAATTGTCAATGAAATAAAAAGGCAATTAAGAGTCAATATTATATGTGTGAACTAATATAACATTTAATATATTATAAATTAAAATAAAATAACAATAAACTAAAATTCGCACTATAAATGCGCACGCAAACAGAAGTCAAACCATAACGTTTCGGCTGCATATTCGAGCCATCCTCAGATGTACATATAAATATTAATTAACGCAGTAAAACATCTTTAGTTAACGCAGAAAAAACAAGAAAAAACTATGATGGATTGTTATGTTCTAAAACGTTGAGTATTTCCACAGAGAGAACAATTTAGCTCATCAAGCGATTGGAAGATCGTTTGTGATGTATCCCTGTGGTACTAATAAGGACACAAAATTAACGTTATATTAATAAAATAATGTGACAAGCAATTGTCCCTCTGACAAAAAACTCACCCTCGAGTAATCCATGTCGTTAAAAGAGTCATTTATTAAAACTCGGTGACGATCAAAATCATTATTTTGTTAACACATTGCAAATGCAAGTCGTCCAAATATAAAACTTTTATAACCGTTCAACTAACTCGACGTACAAAACTATAATGTTTAAGATTTTGGTAATGCAAAGTCATATCTTGTTTATAATAGGAATATATGTATGCTTCATGTAGATCTAATGTGTCTGTTTGTAGGTTAAGACTGTTTTGCTGTTTTTTAATGTTGAGCATCTCTGCGACAATACGTTTCCCATAACACGGTTCTTTATCTAAGATTTGTACATTATTCCAATCGAACTCATGTCCTTGTTGCAATCTGTTATCACCGATTTAGAGCTCGTATTTCATCTAATGTGATTACGGTGTTCTGCAATTCGTGTTTTTAATTTCCTTCCTGTTTGTCCCACATAAGACGCATCGCAGTCGTTACAATTTATCTTATATACCACATTAGTCTTAGACATATAATAAAGTGGATCTTTATGTACTTTAATATATTTTCTTAGCTTATTAGCACTATAATATGCCACCTTGATATTGTTTCTGTTAAATTGTTTGAATTTATCTGTAAGTCTCGGTACATATGGTACTATAAACCATGAAGGAAGCTCCGATGATTCTCCCTTATTGTCATTTAAACCATTGTTATTATTTGAATTATCGTGTGCAATGTTCTTGATCCTGTCATTGATACAATCAAAAATTAATTTCAGAAAATAATCGTTTTCAATTAAAATTCTTATAATAAATATTATATTATTACTATGGAA
>NW_017277194.1:0-1163 GCF_001594065.2 Cyphomyrmex costatus | reverse complement strand
GAGAGAGATATAGATATAAAAATGAGAGAGAGAGAGAGAGAGAGAGAGAGAGAGAGAGAGAGAGAGAGAATGAGTATAAATTTAAATATATTATACTTACATGATGCTATGTTCTGCCAGGGCTGATTGTGTGATGTGTTTCAGCCTGACATCCCGTTGGTGTTCCTTCATCCGTGTTCTTACGGTTTCACCGATGTACACTTTCCCGCACGAGCAGGATATTTTGTACACTCCTGTGGAGCTGAGTGGAGGTCTCTGATCCTTTGGTTTCTCAAGATTTGTTCGATCTTCCTTGGGGGCTTGAAAATGGTCCATTTACCTTACTCTTTCTAGGTCCGTCAACACGAAAGATGAAAAAGATTTCGCCGCATGCTCCGTCCAGTACTATATGTCGATAATCTCAACCAATCAAAGATTGGGCAATTTGTCCGGCGCGAGTTACGAAGCACATAAAGTAAAATAAACATGAAGAAAGAATATATCTATAAATAACATTATATTTCCTGAATTATCCTTTCTCTTCTTATCCATTTGAAGAAAAAAGGTTTACATATAAGAAAACTTGTAAAGATCTTGTTCTATTCAATAGTACATTCTCCAGGAAAAGCAGCGTGTCTACCCAGTGAACATGAATGTCTAACAGACAATCCGAAAGACGTCTTAAAAAAGACGACTTTAAGACGTTTACAAAAAGACATCTTTAAGATAACTTTTAGCCAAGTCCTAAAGACAATTCTTTTTAAGACGTCTTTCAGACGTCCTTTCCAGGACGACTTTCTGGAGACACGGTAGTGTCTCGGCGCTAAGCCAAGCGCGCGACACTGCCGTGCCTCCTTTACGCGACACGGAGATTTTTCGGGGTCGAGATGATCAGATCTCAGTAACGGCTGAACCGATCAAGTTTTACATACGCTCAATCGACAGGAAATACTTAAATTGTATAATAAAAGTGCTTTCATTTTTTTCCTACGTGCCCTACGAGCGGAGATATCGCGACGCAAAGTCCGGATCTGTGAATTTTCACGTTTCAATTTTAAGAAGTGCTAGTTCTCGATCTCGATGTAACATTTTGTATAAAAGAGATTAGAAATTACGAGAGGTGAAGTATGCAGTCTGTATGTATATTCGCGTACAGTATATGCGAGTGAAATACATAAAAAAAG
>NW_017277193.1:0-816 GCF_001594065.2 Cyphomyrmex costatus | reverse complement strand
ATAAATCAAATGGTGTAAAGAAAACACATAGTTGCTTTAAAAAAAAAATGTATGCAAAATGGAATATTTTTTAAATACTCAACTATGTGTTTTCTTTACACCATTTGATTTCTCTCATTACTCTGTTCACAAAAGTATTAAAGTACGATAATCAAAAAGTCAACAGTTTACGAGTTATTTAACATTTTGTTTCAATATGTACCAAAATATAATGTAAAATATCTCGTAAACTATTAGTTTTTTGGTATCTCTACCTTAATACTTTTATATGCAAAATAGTTAAAGGAATCACGTTATCTAAAAAAAATTACATAATTCCATTTAGAAAATTAAAGGTGACCTCCACGTAACCTTCAGAGGATTATTTATCCAAGGTCGAATTGATGGCACCATCTTATGTCCCCCTTCGAGTCAAACAACTTTTGTCTGAAACATTTTTTCGATAAACGCCTTCTTTCTGAAATAATCGCGTGGAAGTTTTAAAATGGGACACCCTGTATATAACGTATATATAATTTATTATATATACGCTCTAATATACATATAATAAAATCTTTTTTAGAAGCAAACGTTCTAATTGTAAAATTTCGAAATCATTATATAGTAAACAGAAATTCTATATAGTTTAACCCTTTATGGTCACTATGGATCAAAATGAACCGAGCATAATGTAAATTTAGGAGTATTAGACTGAAACAAACTTCAAATTAAAAAATTTTATAAATTCAAAAGTTATATTTTTTTAAATAACATAAAAAGAAATGTCGTATTTGTGATCGAAATTTGACGCTTTATTTAACATACTTAGAATTATCC
>NW_017277192.1:0-937 GCF_001594065.2 Cyphomyrmex costatus | reverse complement strand
TAGATTCCTTTCCGTTTTTGCTGAATGGGACGGGTAGAGAAAATTGTCACGGAACGGAACTGGTACGGAATGCTCAATTCTAATGAGATACCTGATCCGTCATTCCGATCCGTGCTTAATGGGACGGCACCCTTAGGGCGGATTCACACCTTGACGGAAAAGCGGAAAGCGGAAGAGCAGTTAACCGATCAGAACTCGCCCTGGTAGTAAAAAGTACAAATCTAACAGAAAGTCGACTACTTGATTGGCTACTGCTTTTCCGCATTCTGCTTTTCCGTCAAGGTGTGAACCCGCCCTTACATGGAACGCGGAAAGGCGGCACGGTATAGTGACAAGTTCACATTTGTATGCATTTTCTTAAATGTATTAACTTATTTCTATGCACATTTTATCAATAATCTTATTTTTTCAACGAATCTGCTTAATAATTGCATTTAAATCTATTAATTTCATTAAAAAGTGCATAGTAACGTCAACTTGTCACTAGTCCGTGCCGCTTTTCCGCGCAGTTTTGGCTCCATGTAATAATCATATATGTAATACTACTACATATATGGGGTACAAGATGTCGGACAGAAGTAATGGTGGGGGACAGTTGGCGCATCTTTGATTATAGGTCTTTATTCTACACTAGTATTCCTATTCCACGGCAGCGATCATGTAATTTCCAGTGGAACTTTTCACTTATAGCGTTTTCTACTGGGAGAACTGGTGCAACACTAGTGCGCACTGACAATGAGTGCTATTTTGTTATTCCACTGTGAAAATCAGTTCAGTGTTTAATGTTCCTCTGACAAAACTGGTGCAAAAAACTTGCACTGAGTTCAACTTTTGCTCCACTGTCTTTGAAGTCAGTGGTCTAGCATTAATTCGCACCTAATGCGGCATAGAACCAAATTTAACTCGATGGAAATATGTTTGAATCTGCTCATTTCAC
>NW_017277191.1:0-288 GCF_001594065.2 Cyphomyrmex costatus | reverse complement strand
AAACAGGCTAAAAAATTATTTTCAGTCGCTTTTCACCCAAAGTTGCTTTTGGATATTATTCTTATATAGTTTATACATCGTTTAAGCGAAAAAAAAAAATCGAAAAAAATTTTTTTCTAAGGTAGTATAACCCCTAGGAGCATAGGAGTCCGCGGCCCCGTCAATCGTTGGTTACGCCGCTTCTCGCCGTAGAAGCTACGCCGCTTCTCCCCGTAGACGCTACGTCGCTTCTCCCCGTAGACGCTACCCCGCTTCTCCCCGTAGACGTTACATCGCGTCCTACGGTTA